>NC_142814.1:9847086-10044345 GCF_049724085.1 Artemia sp. Qi Xiang Cuo
TGTAACTGTGACAAGGTAAACCACGACAAAACACTACTGAATATTCCAACTCTTGCATTTAAACGAAAGAAATTCAAAATTAACTTTGAAAAATCGAGAGAATGTAACTGTGACAAGTTAAACCACGACAAAACACTACTGAAATATCCCAAATCTTGCATTTCCAGGAAAGAAATCCAAAATGATCTTTTAAAAATCATGAGTATGTAACTGTGACAAGGTAAACCACAACAAAACACTACTGAAATATTCCAACTCTTGCATTTCAACTAAAGAAATCCAAAATGAACTTTGAAAAATCAAGAGAATCTAAGTGTGACAAGGTAAACCACGACAAAACACTATTGAAATATTCCAACTCTTGCATTTCAACGAAAGAAATTCAAAATGAACTTTGAAAAATCAAGAAAATGTAAGTATGACAAGGTAAACCACAACAAAACACTACTGAAATATTCCAACTCATGCATTTCAACGAAAGAAATTCAAAATGAACTTTGAAAAATCATGAGAATGTAACTGTGACAAGGAAACCAACGACAAAACACTACTGAAATATTCCAACTCATGCATTTCAACGAAAGAAATTCAAATGAACTTTGAAAAATCAAAGGAATGTAACCGTGGCAAGGTAAACCACAACAAAAAAACTACTGAAATATTTCAACTCTCGCATTTCAACGAAATAAATTCAAAATGAACTTTGAAAAATCAAGAGAATGTAACTGTGACAAGGTAAACCACAACAAAACACTACTGAAATATTCCAACTCTTGCATTTCAACGAAAGAAATCCAAAATGAACTTTGAAAAATCAAGAGAATGTAAGTGTGACAAGGTAAACCCCGACAAAACACCACTGAAATACTCCAACTCTTGCATTTCAACGAAAGAAATCCAAAATGAACTTTGAAAAATCATGAGAATGTAATTGTGACAAGGTAAACCACGACAAAACACTACTAAAATTTTCCAATTCTTGCATTTCAATGAAAGAAATTCAAAATGAACCTTGAAAAATCAAGAGAATGTAACTGTGACAAGGTAAACCACTACAAAACACTACTGAAATATTCCAACTCTTGCATTTCAATGAAAGAAATCCAAAATGATCTTTGAAAAATCAAGAGAATGTAATTGTGACAAAGTAAACCATGACAAAACACTACTGAAATATTCCAACTCTTGCATTTCAATGAAAGAAATCTAAAATGAACTTTGAAAAATCATGAGAATGTAATTGTGACAAGGTAAAACACGACAAAACACTACTAAAATTTTCCAACTCTTCCATTTCAATGAAAGAAATCCAAAATGAACTTTGAAAAATCAAGAGAATGTAAGTGTGAGAAGATAAACCACGACAAAACACTACTGAAATATTCCAACTCTTGCATTTCAATGAAAGAAATCCAAAATGATCTTTGAAAAATCAAGAGAATGTAAGTGTGACAAGGTAAACCACGACAAAACACTATTGAAATATTCCAACTCTTGCATTTCAACGAAATAAATTCAAAATGAACTTTGAAAAATCAAGAAAATGTAAGTTTGACAAGGTAAACCACAACAAAACACTACTGAAATATTTCAACTCTTGCAATTCAACGAAAGAAATTCAAAATAAACTTTGAAAAATCAAGAGAATGTAACAACGACAAATAACTACTGAAATATTCCAACTCTTGCATTTCAACGAAAGAAATCCAAAATGATCTTTGAAAAATCAAGAGAATGTAACAGTGACAAGGTAAACCATGACAAAACACTATTGAAATATTCCAACTCTTGCATTTCAACGAAAGAAATACAAAATGATCTCTGAAAAATCAAGAGAATGTTACCGTGACAAGGTAAACCACAACAAAACACTACTGATATATTCCAACTCTTGCATTTCAACGAAAGAAATCCAAAATGATCTTTGAAAAATCAAGAGAGTGTGAACATGATAAGGTAAACCACAACAAAACACTACAGAAATATTCCAACTCTTGCATTTCAACGAAAGAAATTCAAAATGAACTTTGAAAAATCATGAGAATGTAACTGTGGCAAGGTAAACAACGACAAAAAACTACTGAAATATTCCAACTCTTGCATTTCAAAAAAAGAAATTCAAATGAACTTTAAAAAATCAAGGGAATGTAACCGTGACTAGGTAAACCACAACAAAACACTACTGAAATATTCCAACTCTTGCATTTCAACGAAAGAATTCCAAAATGAACTTTGAAAAATCAAGAGAATGTAACTGTGAAAAGGTAAACCACGACAAAACACTATTGAAATACTCCACTACTGCATTTCAACGAAAGAAATCCAAAATGATCTTTGAAAAATCAAGAGAGTGTGGCCGTGACAAGGTAAACCACAACAAAACACTACTGGAAATATTCCAACTCTTGCATTTCAACGAAAGAAATTCAAAATGAACTTTGAAAAATCATGAGAATGTAACTGTTGCAAGGTAAACAACGACAAAACACTACTGAAATATTCCAACTCTTGCATTTCAACGAAAGAAATCCAAAATGAACTTTGAAAATCAAGAGAATGTAACCGTGACAAGATAAACCACAACAAAACACTACTGAAATATTCCAACTCTTGCTTTTCAACGAAAGAAATCCAAAATGAACTTTGAAAAATCAAGAGAATGTAACTGTGACACGGTAAACCACAACAAAACACTACTGAAATATTCCAACTCTTGCATTTCAACGAAAGAAATTCAAAATGAACTTTGAAAAATCAAGAAAATGTAAGTTTGACAAGTTAAACCACAACAAAACACTACTGAAATATTCCAACTCATGTATTTAAACGAAAGAAATTCAAAATGAACTTTGAAAAATCATGAGAATGTAACTGTGACAAGGAAAACAACGACAAAACACTACTGAAATATTCCACCTCTTGCATTTCAACGAAAGAAATTCAAAAGAACTTTGAAAAATCAAAGGAATGTAACCGTGACAAGGTAAACCACAACAAAAAACTACTGAAATATTTCAACTCTTGCATTTCAACGAAAGAAATTCAAAAAGAACTTTGAAAAATCAAGAGAATGTAAGTGTGACAAGGTAAACCACGACAAAGCACTACTGAAATATTCCAACTCTTGCATTTCAACGAAAGAAATTTAAAATGGAATTTTGAAAAATCAATAGAATGTAACTATGACAAGGTACACCATAACAAAACACTACTGAAATATTCCAACTCTTGCATTTTAACGAATGAAATTCAAAATGAACTTTTAAAAATCAAGAGAATGTAACTGTGACAAGGTAAACCACAACAAAACACTACTGAAATATTCCAACTCTTGCATTTCAACGAAAGAAATCCAAAATGAACTTTGAAGAATCAAGAGAATGTAACTGTGACAAGGTAAACCCCGACAAAACACCACTGAAATATTCCAACTCTTGCATTTCAACGAAAGAAATCCAAAATGAACTTTGAAAAATCAAGAGAATGTAAGTGTGACAAGGTAAACCATGACAAAACACTACTGAAATATTCCACCTCGTGAATTTTAATGAAAGAAATTCAAAATGAACTTTGAAATATCATTAAAATGTAACTGTGACAAGGTAAACCATGACAAAACATTACTGAAACATGCCAACTCTTGCATTTCAATGAAAGAAATTCAAAATGAGCTTTGAAAAATCAAGAGAATGTAACTGTGACACGGTAAACCACTACAAAACACTACTGAAATATTCCAACTCTTGCATTTCAATGAAAGAAATTCAAAATGAACTTTGAAAAATCAAGGGAATGTAACTGTGACAAGGTAAACCACGACAAAACACTACTGAATATTCCAACTCTTGCATTTAAACGAAAGAAATTCAAAATTAACTTTGAAAAATCGAGAGAATGTAACTGTGACAAGGTAAACCACGACAAAACACTATTGAAATATTCCAACTCTTGCATTTCAACGAAAGAAATACAAAATGAACTTTTAAAAATCAAGAGAATGTAAGTGTGACAAGGTAAACCACGACAAAACACTACTGAAATATTCCAACTCTTGCATTTCAATGAAAGAAATACAAAATGATCTTTGAAAAATCTAGAGAATGTAAGTGTGACAAGGTAAACCACGACAAAACACTATTGAAATATTCCAACTCTTGCATTTCAACGAAAGAAATTCAAAATGAACTTTGAAAAATCAAGAAAATGTAAGTATGACAAGGTAAACCACAACAAAACACTACTGAAATATTCCAACTCATGCATTTCAACGAAAGAAATTCAAAATGAACTTTGAAAAATCATGAGAATGTAACTGTGACAAGGAAACCAACGACAAAACACTACTGAAATATTCCAACTCATGCATTTCAACGAAAGAAATTCAAATGAACTTTGAAAAATCAAAGGAATGTAACCGTGGCAAGGTAAACCACAACGAAAACACTACTGAAATAATCCAACTCTTGCATTTCAACGAGAAAAATCCAAAATGAACTTTGAAAAATCAAGAGAATGTAACTGTGACAAGGTACAGCACAACAAAACACTACTGAAATATTCCAACTCTTGCATTTCAACGAAAGAAATTCAAAATGAACTTTGAAAAATCACAAGAATGTAACTGTGACATGGTAAACCCCGACAAAACACCACTGAAATACTCCAACTCTTGCATTTCAATGAAAGAAATTCAAAATGAAATTTGAAAAATCAAGAGAATGTAATTGTGACAAGGTAAACCACGACAAAAAACTACTAAAATTTTCCAATTCTTGCATTTCAATGAAAGAAATTCAAAATGAACCTTGAAAAATCAAGAGAATGTAACTGTGACACGGTAAACCACTACAAAACACTACTGAAATATTCCAACTCTTGCATTTCAATGAAAGAAATCCAAAATGATCTTTGAAAAATCAAGAGAATGTAAGTGTGACAAAGTAAACCATGACAAAACACTACTGAAATATTCCAACTCTTGCATTTCAATGAAAGAAATCCAAAATGAACTTTGAAAAATCATGAGAATGTAATTGTGACAAGGTAAAACACGACAAAACACTACTAAAATTTTCCAACTCTTCCATTTCAATGAAAGAAATCCAAAATGAACTTTGAAAAATCAAGAGAATGTAAGTGTGAGAAGATAAACCACGACAAAACACTACTGAAATATTCCAACTCTTGCATTTCAATGAAAGAAATCCAAAATGATCTTTGGAAAATCAAGAGAATGTAAGTGTGACAAGGTAAACCACGACAAAACACTATTGAAATATTCCAACTCTTGCATTTCAACGAAAGAAATTCAAAATGAACTTTGAAAAATCAAGAAAATGTAAGTTTGACAAGGTAAACCACAACAAAACACTACTGAAATATTTCAACTCTTGCAATTCAACGAAAGAAATTCAAAATAAACTTTGAAAAATCAAGAGAATGTAACCACGACAAATAACTACTGAAATATTCAAACTCTTGTATTTCAAAGAAAGAAATCCAAAATGATCTTTGAAAAATCAAGAGAATGTAACAGTGACAAGGTAAACCACGACAAAACACTATTGAAATATTCCAACTCTTGCATTTCAACGAAAGAAATCCAAAATGATCTTTAAAAAATCAAGAGAATGTGACCGTGACAAGGTAAACCACAACAAAACACTACTGAAATATTCCAACTCTTGCATTTCAACGAAAGAAATTCAAAATGAACTTTGAAAAATCATGAGAATGTAACTTTGGCAAGGTAAACAACGACAAAAAACTACTGAAATATTCCAACTCTTGCATTTCAAAAAAAGGAATTCAAATGAACTTTAAAAAATCAAGAGAATGTAACCGTGACAAGGTAAACCACAACAAAACACTACTGAAATATTCCAACTCTTGCATTTCAACGAAAGAAATCCAAAATGAACTTTGAAAAATCAAGAGAATGTAACTGTGAAAAGGTAAACCACGACAAAACACTATTGAAATACTCCATTCTTGCATTTCAACGAAAGAAATCCAAAATGATCTTTGAAAAATCAAGAGAGTGTGGCCGTGACAAGGTAAACCACAACAAAACACTACTGAAATATTCCAACTCTTGCATTTCAACGAAAGAAATTCAAAATGAACTTTGAAAAATCATGAGAATGTAACTGTTTCAAGGTAAACAACTACAAAACACTACTGAAATATTCCAACTCTTGCATTTCAACGAAAGAAATTCAAAATGAACTTTGAAAATCAAGAGAATGTAACCGTGACAAGATAAACCACAACAAAACACTACTGAAATATTCCAACTCTTGCTTTTCAACGAAAGAAATCCAAAATGAACTTTGAAAAATCAAGAGAATGTAACTGTGACACGGTAAACCACAACAAAACACTACTGAAATATTCCAACTCTTGCATTTCAACGAAAGAAATTCAAAATGAACTTTGAAAAATCAAGAAAATGTAACTATGACAAGGTAAACCACAACAAAACACTACTGATATATTCCAACTCATGTATTTCAACAAAAGAAATTCAAAATGAACTTTGAAAAATCATGAGAATGTAACTGTGACAAGGAAAACAATGAAAAAACACTACTGAAATATTCCAGCTCTTGCATTTCAACGAAAGAAATTCAAATGAACTTTGAAAAATCAAAGGAATGTAACCGTGACAAGGTAAACCACTTCAAAAAACTACTGAAATATTTCAAGTCTTGCATTTCAACGAAAGAAATTCAAAAAGAACTTTGAAAAATCAAGAGAATGTAACTGTGACATGGTAAAACACTACACAACGCTACCTAAAATTTAAAACTCTTGCATTTGAATTATATAAATCCTTAATGAACTTTAAAAATCATTATAATGTAACCGTGACAAGTTAAATGACGAGAAACCACTACCGAAATAATACAACTAATGAATTTCAACAAATGAAATTCAAAATGAACTTTGAAAAATCAAGAGAATGTAACTGTGACATGGTAAACCACGACAAAACACTACTGAAATACTCCAACTCTTGCATTTTAACAAAACGAATCCAAAATGAACTTTGAAAAATCAATAGAATGTAAGTGTGACAAGGTAAACCATGACAAAACACTACTGAAATATTCCAACTCTTGCAATTCAACGAAAAAAATCCAAAATAAACTTTGAAAAATCAAGAGAATGTAGCTGTAACACGGTAAACCACGACAAAACACTACTGAAATATTCCAACTCTTGCATTTCGACGAAAGAAATTCAAAATGAACTTTGAAAAATCAAGAGAATGTAAGTGTGACAAGGTAAACCACGACAAATCACTACTGAAATATTCCAACTCTTGCATTTCAACGAAAGAAATCCAAAATGATCTTTGAAAAATCAAGAGAATGTAACAGTGACAAGGTAAACCATGACAAAACACTATTGAAATATTCCAACTCTTGCATTTCAACGAAAGAAATCCAAAATGATCTTTGAAAAATCAAGAGAATGTAACCGTAACAAGGTAAACCACAACAAAACACTACTGAAATATTCCAACTCTTGGATTTCAACGAAAGAAATCCAAAATGATCTTTGAAAAATCAAAAGAGTGTGAACATGATAAGGTAAACCACAACAAAACACTACTGAAATATTCCAACTCTTGCATTTCAACGAAAGAAATTCAAAATGAACTTTGAAAAATCATGAGAATGTAACTGTGGCAAGGTAAACAACGACAAAACACTACTGAAATATTCCAACTCTTGCATATCAAAAAAAGAATTCAAATGAACTTTAAAAAATCAAGAGAATGTAACCGTGACAAGGTAAACCACAACAAAACACTACTGAAATATTCCAACTCTTGCATTTCAACGAAAGAATTCCAAAATGAACTTTGAAAAATCAAGAGAATGTAACTGTGAAAAGGTAAACCACGACAAAACACTATGGAAATACTCCATTCTTGCATTTCAACGAAAGAAATCCAAAATGATCTTTGAAAAATCAAGAGAGTGTCGCCGTGACAAGGTAAACCACAACAAAACACTACTGAAATATTCCAACTCTTGCATTTCAACGAAAGAAATTCAAAATGAACTTTGAAAAATCATGAGAATGTAACTGTTGCAAGGTAAACAACGACAAAACACTACTGAAATATTCCAACTCTTGCATTTCAACGAAAGAAATCCAAAATGAACTTTGAAAATCAAGAGAATGTAACTGTGACACGGTAGACCACGACAAAATACAGCTGAAATATTCCAACTCTTGCTTTTCAACGAAAGAAATCCAAAATGAACTTTGAAAAATCATGAGAATGTAACTGTGACACGGTAAACCACGACAAAACACTACTGAAATATTCCAACTCGTGCATTTCAACGAAAGAAATTCAAAATGAACTTTGAAAAATCAAGAAAATGTAAGTATGACAAGGTAAACCACAACAAAACACTACTGAAATATTCCAACTCATGCATTTCAACAAAAGAAATTCAAAATGAACTTTGAAAAATCATGAGAATGTAACTGTGACAAGGAAAACAACGACAAAACACTACTGAAATATTCCAGCTCTTGAATTTCTACTAAAGAAATTCAAATGAACTTTGAAAAATCAAAGGAATGTAACCGTGACAAGGTAAACCACAACAAAACACTACTGAAATATTTCAACTCTTGCATTTCAACGAAAGAAATTCAAAAAGAACTTTGAAAAATCAAGAGAATGTAAGTGTGACAAGGTAAACCATGACAAAACACTACTGAAATATTCCAACTCTTGCATTTCAATGAAAGAAATTCCAAATGAACTTTGAAAAATCAAGAGAATATTACTGTGACAATGTAAATCACAACAAAACAGTACCGAAATATTCCAAGTCTTGCATTTCAACGAAAGAAATTCAAAATGAACTTTGAAAAATTAAGATAATGTAACTGTGACAAGGTAAACCACGACAAAACACTACTGAAATAGTCCAACTCTTGCATTTCAACAAAGGAAATTCAAAATGATATTTGAAAAATCAAGAGAATGTAACTGTGACAAGGTAAATCATGACAAAACACTACTGAAATATTCCAACTCTTGCAATTCAACGAAAGAAATCCAAAATAAACTTTGAAAAATTAAGAAAATGTAACTGTGACATGGTAACCCACTACAAAACACTACTGAAATATTCCAACTCTTGTATTTAAATGAAATAAATTCAAAATGAACTTTGAAAAATCAAGAGAATGTAGCTGTGACAAGTTAAACACGACAAAACACTACTTAAATATTCCAACTCTTTCATTTAAACGAAAGAAATTCAATATGAACCTTTAAAAATTAAGATAATGTAAATGTGACAAGGTAAACAACGACAAAACACTATTGAAATATTCCAACTCTTGCATTTTAGGAAAGAAATACAAAATGAACTTTGAAAAATCAAGAGAATGTAAGTGTGACAAGGTAAACCACGACAAAACACTACTGAAATATTCCAACTCTTGCATTTCAATGAAAGAAATCCAAAATGATCTTTGAAAAATCAAGATAATGTAAGTGTGACAAGGTAAACCACAACAAAACACTACTGAAATATTCCAACTCATGCATTTCAACGAAAGAAATTCAAAATGAACTTTGAAAAATCATGAGAATGTAACTGTGACAAGGAAAACAACGAAAAAACACTACTTAAATATTCCAACTTGCATTTCAACGAAAGAAATTCAAATGAACTTTGAAAAATCAAGAGAATGTAACCGTGACAAGGTAAACCACAAAAAAACACTACTGAAATATTCCAACTCTTGCATTTTAACGAAATAAATCCAAAATGATCTCTGAAAAATCAAGAGAATGTAACCGTGACAAGGTAAACGGCAACAAAACACTACTGAAATATTCCAACTCTTGCATTTCAACGAAAGAAATCCAAAATGATCTTTGAAAAATCAAGAGAGTGCGACCGTGATAAGGTAAACAACAACAAAACACTACTGAAATATTCCAACTCTTGCATTTCAACGAAAGAAATTCAAAATGAACTTTGAAAAATCATGAGAATGTAACTGTGGCAAGGTAAACAACGACAAAACACTATTGAAATACTCCACTCTTGCATTTCAACGAAAGAAATCCAAAATGATCTTTGAAAAATCAAGAGAGTGTGGCCGTGACAAGATAAACCACGACAAAACACTACTGAAATATTCCAACTCTTGCATTTCAACGAAAGAAATTCAAAATGAACTTTAAAAAATCATGAGAATGTAACTGTGGCAAGGTAAACAACGACAAAACACTACTGAAATATTCCAACTCTTGCATTTCAAAAAAAGAAATTCAAATGAACTTTAAAAAATCAAGAGAATGTAACCGTGACAAGGTAAACCACAACAAAACACTACTGAAATATTCCAACTCTTGCATTTCAACGAAAGAATTCCAAAATGAACTTTGAAAAATCAAGAGAATGTAACTGTGAAAAGGTAAACCACGACAAAACACTATTGAAATACTCCACTCTTGCATTTCAACGAAAGAAATCCAAAATGATCTTTGAAAAATCAAGAGAGTGTGGCCGTGACAAGATAAACCACGACAAAACACTACTGAAATATTCCAACTCTTGCATTTCAACGAAAGAAATACAAAATGAACTTTGAAAAATCAAGAGAATGTAACTGTGGCAAGGTAAACAACGACAAAACACTACTGAAATATTCCAACTCTTGCATTTCAACGAAAGAAATCCAAAATGAACATTGAAAATCAAGAGAATGTAACCGTGACAAGATAAACCACAACAAAACACTACTGAAATATTCCAACTCTTGCTTTTCAACGAAAGAAATCCAAAATGAACTTTGAAACATCAAGAGAATGTAACTGTGACAAGGTAAACCACAACAAAACACTACTGAAATATTCCAACTCTTGCATTTCAACGAAAGAAATTCAAAATGAACTTTGAAAAATCAAGAAAATGTAAGTATGACAAGGTAAACCACAACAAAACACTACTGAAATATTCCAACTCATGTATTTCAACTAAAGAAATTCAAAATGAACTTTGAAAAATCATGAGAATGTAACTGTGACAAGGAAAACAACGACAAAACACTACTGAAATATTCCAGCTCTTGCATTTCTACGAAAGAAATTCAAATGAACTTTGAAAAATCAACCGAATGTAACCGTGACAAGGTAAACCACAACAAAACACTACTGAAATATTCCAACTCTTGCATTTCAACGAAAGAAATCCAAAATGATCTTTGAAAAATCAAGAGAGTGTGAACATGATAAGGTAAACCACAACAAAACACTACTGAAATATTCCAACTCTCGCATTTCAACGAAAGAAATTCAAAATGAACTTTGAAAAATCATGAGAATGTAACTGTGGCAAGGTAAACAACGACAAAACACTACTGAAATATTCCAACTCTTGCATTTCAAAAAAAGAAATTCAAATGAACTTTAAAAAATCAAGAGAATGTAACCGTGACAAGGTAAACCACAACAAAACACTACTGAAATATTCCAACTCTTGCATTTCAACGAAAGAATTACAAAATGAACTTTGAAAAATCTAGAGAATGTAACTGTGAAAAGGTAAACCACGACAAAACACTATTGAAATACTACACTCTTGCATTTCAACGAAATAAATCCAAAATGATCTTTGAAAAATCAAGAGAGTGTGGCCGTGACAAGGTAAACCACAACAAAACACTACTGAAATATTCCAACTCTTGCATTTCAACGAAAGAAATTCAAAATGAAATTTGAAAAATCATGAGAATGTAACTGTTGCAAGGTAAACAACGACAAAACACTACTGAAATATTCCAACTCTTGCATTTCAACGAAAGAAATCAAAAATGAACTTTGAAAATCAAGAGAATGTAACCGTGACAAGGTAAACCACAACAAAACACTACTGAAATATTCCAACTCTTGCATTTCAACGAAATAAATCCAAAAATGAACTTTGAAATATCGAGAAAATGTAACTTTGAAACGGTAAACCCCGAAAAACCACTACTGAAATAATTCAATTCTTGCATTTCAACGAAATAAATTCAAAATGAACTTTGAAAAATCAAGAAAATGTAAGTATGACAAGGTAAACCACAACAAAACACTACTGAAATATTCCAACTCATGCATTTCAACGAAAAAAATTCAAAATGAACTTTGAAAAATCATGAGAATGTAACTGTGACAAGGAAAACAACGACAAACCACTACTGAAATATTCCAGCTCTTGCATTTCCACGAAAGAAATTCAAATGAACTTTGAAAAATCAAAGGAATGCAACCGTGACAAGGTAAACCACAACAAAAAACTACTTAAATATTTCAACTCTTGCATTTCAACGACAGAAATTCAAAAAGAACTTTGAAAAATCAAGATAATGTAAGTGTGACAAGGTAAACCATGACAAAACACTACTGAAATATTCCAATTCTTGCATTTCAATGAAAGAAATACAAAATGAACTTTGAAAAATCAAGAGAATGTAACTGTGACAACGTAAACTACGACAAAACACTACCGAAATATTCCAACTCTTGCATTTTAATGAAAGAAATCCAAAACGAACTTTGAAAAATCAAAATAATGTAACTGTGACAATGTAAACCCCGACAAAACACTACTGAAATACTCCAACTCTTGCATTTCAACGAAAGAAATACAAAATGAACTTTGAAAAATCAAGAGAATGTAAGTGTGACAAGGTAAACCATGACAAAACACTACTGAAATATTCCAACTCTTGCATTTCAATGAAAGAAATTCAAAATGAACTTTGAAAAATCAAGAGAATGTAACTGTGACACGGTAAACCACTACAAAACACTACTGAAATATTCCAACTCTTGCATTTAAATGAAAGAAATTCAAAATGAACTTTGAAAAATCAAGAGAATTTAACTGTGACAAGGTAAACCGCAACAAAACACTACTGAAATATTCCAACTCTTGCATTTAAACGAAAGAAATTCAAAATGAACTTTTAAAAATCAAGAGAATGTAACTGTGACAAGGTAAACAACGACAAAACACTACTGATATATTCCAACTCTTGCATGTCAGGAAAGAAATTCAAAATGAACTTTGAAAAATCAAGAGAATGTAACTGAGACAAGGTAAACCACGACAAAACACTACTGAAATATTCCAACTCTTGCATTTCAACGAAAGAAATCCAAAATGAACTTTGAAAAATCAAGATAATGTAAGTGTGACAAGGTAAACCACAACAAAACACTACTGAAATATTCCAACTCATGCATTTCAACGAAAGAAATTCAAAATGAACTTTGAAAAATCATGAGAATGTAACTGTGACAAGGAAAACAACGAAAAAACACTACTGAAATATTCCATCTCTTGCATTTCAACGAAAGAAATTCAAATGAACTTTGAAAAATCAAGAGAATGTAACCGTGACAAGGTAAACCACAAAAAAACACTACTGAAATATTCCAACTCTTGCATTTCAACGAAATAAATTCAAAATGATCTCTGAAAAATCAAGAGAATGTGACCGTGACAAGGTAAACCACAACAAAACACTACTGATATATTCAAACTCTTGCATTTCAACGAAAGAAATCCAAAATGATCTTTGAAAAATCAAGAGAGTGCGACAGTGATAAGGTAAACAACAACAAAACACTACTGAAATATTCCAACTCTTGCATTTCAACGAAAGAAATTCAAAATGAACTTTGAAAAATCATGAGAATGTAACTGTGGCAAGGTAAACAACGACAAAACACTACTGAAATATTCCAACTCTTGCATTTCAAAAAAAGAAATTCAAATGAACTTTAAAAAATCAAGAGAATGTAACCGTGACAAGGTAAACCGCAACAAAACACTACTAAAATATTCCAATTCTTGCATTTCAACGAAAGAATTCAAAAATGAACTTTGAAAAATCAAGAGAATGTAACTGTGAAAAGGTAAACCACGACAAAACACTATTGAAATACTCCATTCTTGCATTTCAACGAAATAAATCCAAAATGATCTTTGAAAAATCAAGAGAGTGTGACCGTGACAAGGTAAACAACAACAAAACACTACTGAAATATTCCAACTCTTGCATTTCAACGAAAGAAATTCAAAATGAACTTTGAAAAATCATGAGAATGTAACTGTGGCAAGGTAAACAACGACAAAACACTACTGAAATATTCCAACTCTTGCATTTCAACGAAAGAAATCCAAAATGAACATTGAAAATCAAGAGAATGTAACCGTGACAAGGTAAACCACAACAAAACACTACTGAAATAATCCAACTCATGCTTTTCAACGAAATATAACGAAAATGAACTTTGAAAAATACAGAGAATGTAACTGTGAAAAGGTAAATCACAACAAAACACTACTGAAATATGCCAACTCATGCATTTCAATGAAAGAAATCAAAAATGAACTTTGAAAAATCAAGAGAAATGTAACTATGACAAGGTAAACCACAACAAAACACTACTGATATATTCCAACTCATGCATTTCAACGAAAGAAATTCAAAATGAACTTTGAAAAATCATGAGAATGTAACTGTGACAAGGAAAACAACGACAAAACACTACTGAAATATTCCACCTCTTGCATTTCTACGAAAGAAATTCAAAAGAACTTTGAAAAATCAAACGAATGTAACCGTGACAAGGTAAACCACAACAAAAAACTACTGAAATATTTCAACTCTTGCATTTCAACGAAAGAAATATAAAATGATCTTTTAAAAATCAATATAATGTAAGTATGACAAGGTAAACCACGACAAAGCACTACTGAAATATTCCAATTCTTGCATTTCAATGAAAGAAATTCAAATTAAACTTTGAAAATTTCAGAGAATGTAAGTGTGACAACGTAGAGTACAACAAAACACTAGTGAAATATTCCAACTCATGCATTTTAACGACTGAAATTAAAAACGAACTTTGAAAAATAAAGATAATGTTACTGTGACAATGTAAACCCTGACAAAACACTACTGAAATATTCCAACTCTTGCATTTCAACGAAAGAAATCCAAAATAAACTTTGAAAAATCATGAGAATGTAAGTGTGACAATGTAAACCATCACAAAACACTACTGAAATATTCCAACTTTTGCATTTCAACGAAATAAATTCAAAATGAACATTGAAAATTCAAGATAATGTAAATTTGAGACTGTAAACCAAGAAAATACACTAATGAAATATTCCAACTCTTTAATTTAAACGAAAGAAATTCAATATGAACCTTGGAAAATCAAGAGAATGTAACTGTGAAAAGGAAAACCACGACAAAACACTACTGAAATATTCCAACTTTTGCATTTCGATGAAAGAAATTCAAAATGATCTTTGAAAAATCAAGAAAATGTAAGTGTGACAAGGTCAACCACAACAAAACACTACTGAAATATTCCAACTCATGCATTTCAACGAAAGAAATTCAAAATGAACTTTGAAAAATCATGAGAATGTAACTGTGACAAGGAAAACAACGACAAAACACTACTGAAATATTCCAGCTCTTGCATTTCAACGAAAGAAATTCAAATGAAATTTGAAAAATCAAGATAATGTAACCGTTACAAGGTAAAACACAACAAAAAACTACTGAATATTTCAACTCTTGCATTTCAACGAAAGAAATTCAAAATGAACTTTGCAAAATCAAGAGAATGTAACTGTGACAAGGTAAACCACGACAAAACACTATTGAAATATTCCAAGTCTTGCATTTCAACGAAAGAAATTCAAAATGAACTTTGAAAAATCAAGGGAATGTAAGTGTGACAAGGTAAACCACGACAAATCACTACTGAAATATTCCAACTCTTGCATTTCAACGAAATAAATCCAAAATGATCTTTGAAAAATCAAGAGAATGTAACAGTGACAAGGTAAACCACGACAAAATACTATTGAAATATTCCAACTCTTGCATTTCAACGAAAGAAATCCAAAATGATCTTTGAAAAATCAAGAGAATGTGACCGTGACGAGGTCTTCCACAACAAAACACTACTGAAATATTCCAACTCTTGTATTTCAACGAAAGAAATCCAAAATGATCTTTGAAAAATCAAGAGAGTGTGACCGTGATAAGGTAAACCACAACAAAACACTACTGAAATATTCCAACTCTTGCATTTCAACGAAAGAAATTCAAAATGAACTTTAAAAAATCATGAGAATGTAACTGTGGCAAGGTAAACAACGACAAAACACTACTGAAATATTCCAACTCTTGCATTTCAAAAAAGAAATTCAAATGAACTTTAAAAAATCAAGAGAATGTAACCGTGACAAGGTAAACCACAACAAAACACTACTGAAATATTCCAACTCTTGCATTTCAACGAAAGAATTCCAAAATGAACTTTGAAAAATCAAGAGAATGTAACTGTGAAAAGGTAAACCACGACAAAACACTATTGAAATACTCCACTCTTGCATTTCAACGAAAGAAATCCAAAATGATCTTTGAAAAATCAAGAGAATGTGACCGTGACAAGGTAAACCACAACAAAACACTACTGAAATATTCCAACTCTTGCATTTCAACGAAAGAAATTCAAAATGAACTTTGAAAAATCATGAGAATGTAACTGTGTCAAGGTAAACAACGACAAAACACTACCGAAATATTCCAACTCTTGTATTTCAACGAAAGAAATCCAAAATGAACATTGAAAATCAAGAGAATGTAACAGTGACAAGATAAAGCACAACAAAACACCACTGAAATATTTCAACTCTTGTATTTCAACGAAAGAAATCCAAAATGAACTTTGAAAAATCAAGAGAATGTAACTGTGACACGGTAAAGCACGACAAAACACTACTGAAATATTCCAAATCTTGCATTTCAAGGAATGAAATTCAAATTAACTTTGAAAAATCAAGAGAATGTAATTGTGACAAGATAAACCACAACAAAACACTAATGGTGGGATGGGGAGCCAAAAGTTGGGGGGATGGGACCCTTCTGTGTCTCAAATGTGCAAATAAAAAAAGTACTAAAAAATGGGGGGCAAAAAAGTTGGGGGCTCTTTGGGGGCACGGGAGACCTTTGGGGGACCGGGGGGCCTTTTGGGGCCCGGGCCCCCTTTGGGGGCTCGGGGGCCCTTTGTGGGAGCGGGATGCCTTTGAGGACCCGGGGGCCATTGGGGGCCGGGGGGTTCCTTCGGGGTAGGGGTAGGGGGATCGGGGCCCTTTGGGGTTGGGGTAGGGGGGTAGTTGGGGTAGGGGACCTCACAAGACTGTTGAAATGGAACTTGCGTATTATAACAACCACAGAGTTTCACCCCAAATCATCTTCTAAATCACCTTCTAAAATCATCTTCCAAAATGTTTCAAACTGTTTTGCTCAAATAATCTTCTAAAATGTCTCAAACGGTTTCGCCCAAATAATCCCTAAACGTAATTTCTGCGTCTTCCTTTTGTTTTGGCATCCCTGCGCTGTCACATTTGAAATTCCTAAAAAACCCTTTTCCGCGTTAATCTCTTCATCTCTAAGGTGTTCCTAGCTACACGATTATGGTTTCGATAGAATATTCATTTTATCGCTAAGTCTAATGACCAGAGAAGCCGTATTTAAAAATAGAATATCTATCTCTTTAGAATCCCGCATAATTCCTAGGAAACAAGTGATGTCATTTCTAATTCCCCTTTCGTGAATCAATAATTCCCCTTAGAAACAACAAATAAATTCCCCTTTCTTGAATCAATAATTACCCTTAGAATCAACAAATAAATTCCCCTTTCGTAGATCAATACATTCCCCCACCGATTACGCAATCAATTTCTCAGAAATCCACTTGTCCTATTCGATTACGCAATCAATTTCTCGGAAATCCACTTCCCCCTCGGTTACGCAATCAAGTTCTCGGAAATCAATTTCCGCCTCGTGGATCAATACATCTCTTCCCAGAGTCAATGCGCATGTGCAAACTTCACCCCAGGGTCATTACAACTGGACAAACTACAAATCAATCGACCTTGACCACCATTAGACTCGATCGATAATCCTTGAATAAATTATGTTCGTACAGTGTTAGACTAAATTGTAGATGG
Organism: Artemia sp. Qi Xiang Cuo; assembly: GCF_049724085.1. Lineage (NCBI taxonomy): Eukaryota > Metazoa > Arthropoda > Branchiopoda > Anostraca > Artemiidae > Artemia > Artemia sp. Qi Xiang Cuo. The sequence goes on from NC_142814.1 coordinate 9,865,179, forward strand.
CAGCAGTGGTGTCGACTGGGACCTCCTGATAGGGTTCTACTAATAGTAAGGTAAAGGAGTACAGACACTTCAAAGCAGAGCGAGTACTGCAGTAGAATTTAGTAAATAAGTATTCCCGGGCTATCCTATCTTGCTTCTTTGCTTCTCTTGCTTCTTTTGCTTCTCTTGCTTCATTACCTTTCCACTTTTACAGCCCAATATACTGAACAGTAAATAGAGAGAAAAATTAGAAAGGAAAGTAGAAAGGAAAAAAGGGAAAATCCAGGATGTAAGAATAGGTTTGTAAATTAATGTTAAAAGGATTAAGCAGTGGTATTTGTAAGCAGTAAGCAGTAAGTGGTAAGCAGGTGCCAGAATGAAAGTAATTTTCAAGAAATAGTATGGTAAAGGTGTACAGACACTTCAAAGCAGAGCGAGTACTACAGTAGAATTTAGTAAATAAGTATTTATTTACTAAATTTACAATTTACCAATTACAGGGGTAAAATTGGCGTTCGCTTATAAGCTGGATTTTTGGTGAATCCTGGATTTTTTTTTGGAGGGGGGAGGGGGCTAAAACCTATATGACTTTTATCTCAACAAGTTCGTTTATGGTTGAAAGGGGGGGGGGTAGACTAGCAAGATTCCGCCTTCAGATTTGGAATTTAGATTTGCAAGTTTCAAAACTTAGATCTTAATATTCACAGCATCTTTTAATTCAAACATGTTTATCTCGTGGTCAGATACGGTCTAGTATTGGAATTCTGTTTCGATTGTGGGGGGGGCATCCTTTGCCTGACCGTTTGAGTGTTTTTCTTAATAGTTATGAGATTAAGAACTGTATGAACTATCATTTTCGGACTTTTGTTAAGATCCCTTTTGGTTCCCTTTTGTTCTCTACGCTGTACCGCCAATTCAGAAACTTTAACGATACTTTTCGTTTGTAAAAATACAAATCCAGACAAAGTATACTAAAATAAGCTATACAAATAGGCATAGAAAACAAAACTGCTTAGCTCCTGAACCCACCCTCTCCTAGGCATAATCTACACCTTGATCTGGTTTCTTAGCATAAGCTTTTAACAGGATATATTTATCTAGTTCCCTAAACGAGGGTATATAAGCTGTTTAACAAACTCAGGTAGATTTTTTCGTTAATTGTCGTTTACGGAGCAGGTTCCTCGAGTAGGTTTAGAAACTGTCAGGTTAAAGTAAAAGAAGTTAAAGTTTATAAACAATTATAAACAAAGAAATAAAGTTTCAAAGAATTATGTCTTGGGCACTTATGTAGACAAAGGTATCACTGCCTTCTTTACTTTGGGGCGAGGGAAGAAATCAAAATATGCTGACAAATTAAAAACTGAATCATGCTGGGGGTTTTTTAAAGCAAATAAATAATATACTCTCTCAAAAAGTTGAAAATTGTAGAAAAGCATCACTACAAATTTTATTATTCTTTACATTAATTTTTTTTTGAAATATATTTTAAGGAAGTAAGCCGTGGAAAAACTGCTTCTGTAGCGCAAAGCGTCTAAAATTAAAAAGGGAAAAAAATGAGCATCTGGTTCGAGAATGTCGTTTGGCATATTTGCTGAGCCAGTAAAAACTTTTCAATCTAGCATTCTCGTCTTTTGGAGTGCGTTAACTGTCTACAAACTTTCTTTTAAAAAATGTGGCCGGAGACTGGAAGTGTAGACTGGCACTTTTGTCTATTTTTTTGGTTTTTACGCCCTTTATTTCTGTGTAACCAAAATTTGAAAAGTGGGAGAAAAACGACAGTATACACAGTGTTTCTGGAGATAAGCGCCGAAAATGAAACCAATATTGATAAATAAACTTTTAATCTAGTTTAAAGAGAAACGAGTAGATTATCCTGCTTCCTATTTTCTAGAGAACGCATGGTCTAGACAAGCTATTAGTGACGAAGAACGGGTGAGGGTGCCAGAAAGTGGGGAAAAGATATGAATTTATCATTGGGGACTATTTTTCTCTTTTTTATATGGGATGGATATCTGGGGGATGTCTCTTCATTTTATTCTACCTTTCCTGTTCAAAGTCCATAGCAAAATCCCCCACTTGAAAAAAAAAATATATAAAGAATAGTATCCATTTGCTAAAAAAGTAACAAGGAATTAATTGCTTTTAAAAAGTAAGTTTTTTGTTGAAACTAGTGACAACGTATTTGCATTACGGGTATTAAAATATACCATACATTATACCATGTTTTGGTAGGAAGGAAAATATAAACTTCCCCAGAATCAAAGTAAATTTCCATGATCCCTCCTATATCAGGATGATTTTCTTCGAGCGAACCCTTGCCAGAATAACTCGTAACAATAATTAGCTGGTTCCTGAGCTCAGGGTTACCGTCGCACATGGTTAACCAGCTTTACAAAAATTAAATTATTTCCGATAGTTTTAAGTGTTTAAACGTAAAAACTCGAAATATATATATTTTAACAAATATTGCATTGAGTTTTTAACATTAAACCTTTTATTTTTTACCAATTTTTTTAAAGTTGAAATTTTCCTTGTTGAAATTTTCCTGAAATTTTGCTTGTATGGAAAGTGTAAAAGCCAAAACAAGGTTGCCAATTGAATATGTATCCGACTGAGAGAAACAGACATAACAAGAAAAAGGGTTGACGAAACTATTGAATACCCCCCTTAGAAAGGGGGTGTGACCATAGGGCAAGCACGGATCCAGAGCATTAATTTGGGAGGGGTGGCAGTGCCAAAAGGGGAAAATAGAACACCCCCGCCCCATCTACAATTTTGTTTAAAGTAATTGAAGTAAGGCCCGGTTTACTATCGACGTAACGTGACGCAACGGAAAGTTAAAACTAAGTGTTTTAATAAGATGATTCAGGCAGGGTTGCCAACTGCCGACTTGAAAAAAGAGTGCAAATTATGGCTAAAAAAGAGTGCAAATTATTAAAAAAGAGTGCAAGTCAAAAATGTAAAGCATAGCATATATTAAACACGTAACCTATCCTAACCGAGGTACCTTTTTTTCCCCTTAACCCCAAAAATGAGAAACACAATGAGAAACCACGCTTTGTGATCCATTTATCTCTTGCAAAAACCCGTTTGACTGGTTTCCTTTAGTGTTTTATTATACAGTACATAGCGGTAGTCTTGAGTAGACTACCGTATAATGTATAAGTACCAAAAGGTCTTTCTGGGTTGTTTATCCAAACAACACAGAAGTGCAAATTTAAATTTTCTGCTATAGAAAAACCACATCTTACTTACTTAGTTACTTAGGTCCTCCTGAGCCATCTGGGGCGCATAGGGCATCGACTAATCCTCGGTAAACGTCACGCCTTGGCGCTGCGGCGGGTACATCCTCTCACTAGGGTTGTAGTGATGTGTGAGCACTGCGTAGACCACGATCGTACATGCGTCTGAGCGTGTTTCTCGGTCTTCCCCTCTGTCGACGCCCACGCGGTTGTCATTGTTGAATCTGGTTCGGAATTCTTGAATCCTCCATCCGAAGGACGTGGCCAAGATAGCTCCATCTCTTCTTCTTAATCACTTCAGTAATAAGCGGCTGGCCAGTTCTTCTGCGGACCTCAATGTTGCTGACTTTTTGACGCCAACCGATATTCAGCACGCGTTTCAAGCTCATATTTTCGAAAGCTGTGAGTCTTTTTTCTGTCCCAACATCTAGTTTCCAGTGCTCACTGGCATACAATAGCAAGGACAAAACATTGCTATTAAGAAGTCACAGCTTTACTGCCAGCGAGTACTTCTTTGATTTCCATACTAGCTTAAGTTTTTTGAAAAAAGCGTTTGCCATGCCAATTCTTCTCTTGGCCTCATTTTGCACTTTTCCTGTGTAATCGACCAAGCTTCCAAGGTACTTAAATTTATGAACTTGTTCGACTCTACGATTTTTGTGCAGAAGCTTGACTGGCGCCTGATGTTGTTATTGATTTAGTCTTGTCTATGTTGATGTTTAGGCCAACTTTCTCCGCTTTAATGCTCATTTATTAAGAAGCTTCTGGAGTCGCTGCTTTGTCATTTCCAGAAGTGCCACATCATCCGCAAAGTCACGGTCAGAGAGGATTTTATTTCCGACTGTTAGCAATGTTAGATGATTTTGATGTACTTAGCTTTTAGTTTTGAGAAGCAAGGATGCATAAGGTCAAATTGCATCTGTTATCCTTAGCAATTCTAGATGATTTGAGGTATTTAGCTTTTAGTTTTGAGAAGTAAGGATGCATAAGGTCAAATTGCATCTGTTATCCTTAGCAATGTTAGATGATTTTGAGGTATTTAGCTTTTAGTTTTTTTTAGAGTGACAATACTTTGTTCTTGATCTGTATTGAAACTCGTTTTATGTGTCCGCTTGAAGATCTAAAAGCCAGAATATAACTTGTACTTTACTGAAAAAATTATTTTAAATGTTTTCACTTTTATAACTTTAAGAAATCAAAAATTAATTAATATTTAAAGGAATAAATATCAGCATATGTATATTAAACTGACAATGCACATTTTTTTTCAGGAATTTATTTGAATTTTTTCAGTAAAGCACAAATTATATTTTGGCTTTTAGAAAGCTTCTGCTTCCGAAGTTTCTGAGATCATGAGTTGGAGGAAGCAATAATGAAGGGGCATTCCCCCTCCAATACAGAATATATTCTGCTCATTTTGGGTTTTAATGTTACTCGTTACTTTCATAATAACAGCGCAGACCAGAACTATTCCCAGAAATCATAAGGGAGTAGATATTGATTTCACAGTTTTAATGCGTGTTTTAAAGTTTCTATTACACACCCCCCACCTCCCAAAAACACCTTTGCTGGAAAATACCCTTTTGCTGGGTTTTGATCGAAAACGTTTCTACGGAGGGCATTACCGGCATGATTTTAAAAAACATCGTAAATTAAAGTTTTTTTGCAAATTAAGGTGTGGTAAGAAAAACATTTCAGCCGAGTTCATCCGCAAGAAATTTTTTCAGTGGAATTTTCAGCTAGAATGGAATTGTCTGGGGTAAATTTCCCCGGTCAGGGAGGGAGGACATTTTACGTCAAAATAATGATTTTTATTTGAGGGGTAGCCGGATTTCCCGGTATTATTTAAAAACGATCAGAAATTAAATTTAAAAAAAAGTTTTTCAACTCAAAGTAAGGAGCAACATCGAACCTTCAGACGAACAGAAACTATTACGTATATAAAAAGGGTTGGCCCCTTCTCAAGACCTTTCTCTTTACGTTTAAGTTTTGACTTTTTGTCCCAATTCTTTAAGAACGATTCTCGTAACACGATGGCCGTTTAATTCGAATGATAAGCTATTTTTTTATTCTATACAGAACTTTGCCACCACCCGTAAAAAAACTCGTAAAAATTGACACTGCTTTCGTCCGCGAAAACTTAGACAATAAGAACTTGTTGGTTCCCAAAGCCAACTATTTTTTCATATCAAAGCTAAACCTTAAACTTTTTGGTACCACATGTTTTTAGCTTAGCTTTGAGAATTTTATGCCAATATTTTTCTCTCTTTTTTTTTAGGTTGGAGCCTGCTACTGCCAAAAATTGTAAAAGTTCACAAAGAAGCTATTTCAGCAAAAATGGATTTGGGGTTTTAAGTTTTAAGATACTTATGGTGTGTAAATTCTTCTTTTTCCCTTTCCTTAACACTTCTCAACGAAAAACTAAAAAAAAACTCAAATAAAATTCTTAAATTTGAAAACCTTATTTTCTGTTGGGGGGGGGGGTATTTTCAGGGGGTAAACACTTAGTATTTTCCAGGGGGGTGAGTTCCTGTAGTCCTCTTGTTCTGTTTCGCGCAAAACGGTCAATAAATGATCGTGAATGAAGCGATTTCTCATATTGTACCACTCCTTGGACCAACGAGGTTTCCTATTTTCTTTTTTTCCCGCTTGAGCACAACCAAGGTGCATAAAAGAAAAGCCAAATCAGTATTATGCTGCATTTCACACACGGTATACTTCACTACCCGACTGTGAACTGAAACTAAAAATCTGACCGTGAGGTAAAATTAAACTTAAAATTAGGTTTGGTCAAGATTGAAGGGTTGATTGAAGAGCCGCTGGAAGGTTGATTGAAGCACACGCCAATTGATTGACAGAAGCTTTTGATCAAAATGATTGACCGTCTAGGGTGTCCTTCAAGGAGGCCCTAGATGGGTAATAATTTTGATCAAAGTTTCCGTCAATCCATTGACGTATGCTTCAATTAATCTTCAATCAACCCTTCAATCAGTCCTTCAATCTCGACCAAAGCTAATCTAACCCACTGCTGTTGATCAAAATGTTTGAGTCATTCAAGCTTTATATCAATCACCGTCAACATTTGACTCAAGCATCAAACAGGTTCCTAGACAGTCAATCATGCTTGAGTCAATCGACTGACGGAAGCTTTTGATCAAAATGATTGACCGTCTAGGGTGTCCTATAAAGGAGGCCCTAGATGGTCAATCCTTTTGATCAAACGTTTCGTCAATCCAATGACGTGTGCTTAAAATTAATCTTCAATCGACCCTTCAATCAGCCCTTCAATCTCGACCAAAGCTAATCCAACACACTGCTTTTGATCAATCAAAATTTCTATCAATCACCGTCAACACTTGACTCAAGCGTCAAACAGGTTCCTAGACGGCCAGTCATGCTTGAGTCAATCGACTGACGGAAGCTTTTGATCAAAATGATTCACCATCTAGGGTGTCCTATAAAGGAGGCCCTAGATGGTCAATCCTTTTGATCAAACGTTTCGTCAATCCAATGACGTGTGCTTAAATTAATCTTCAAGCGACCCTTCAATCAGCCCTTCAATCTCGGCCAAAGCTAATCTAACCCACTGCTGTTGATCAAAATGTTTGAGTCATTCAAACTTTCTATCAATCACCGTCAACACATGACTTAAGCGTCAAACAGGTTCCTAGACGGCCAATCATGCTTGAGTCAATCGACTGACGGAAGCTTTTGATCAAAATGATTGACCGTCTAGGGTGTCCTATAAAGGAGGCCCTAGATGGTCAATCCTTTTGATCAAACGTTTCGTCAATCCAATGACGTGTGCTTAAATTAATCTTCAATCGACCCTTCAATCAGCCCTTCAATCTCGACCAAAGCTAATCTAACCCACTGCTGTTGATCAAAATGATTGAGTCATTCAAACTTTCTATCAATCACCGTCAACACATGACTTAAGCGTCAAACAGGTTCCTAGACGGCCAATCATGCTTGAGTCAATCGACTGACGGAAGCTTTTGATTAAATGATTGACCGTCTAGGGCCTTCTTTAGGTGAATGACAGTTTCAGAAATGAATCCAGGCTCAAAAATATTGTAGTAAGTTTAAAAAGACAATGAAAAATGGGTAAATATTGAGTAGTTCATATTATTGATCTATGAATAAAGTGAACATACACTCGATGCCTTTTCTTATACTGTTTCCGAAAATAATAATCACTTTTGGCAGAATTTCACTTCACGTCACCGCTATAAACCAAATCAGGGTATATATTTTCACATTGGGGGGGGGGGGGTTAAGTTAAAACTTACCTCTATAGTTAGAATTGCACCTTGAATCCAAATTTAACATTCATTTGCGCGAGAATGGCCTTCCTACCACTCAACAGAATGAATTTATTCCCTGATGTTTCTAGTGTGGAAAATATTATATCCTTTTTTTACATAGGAAGAGAGCGTAAATAAATATGGTATTGTTTATACTTTCCTTGCCTGTACTTGCATCTGTTTTTTATACTTCTATATTATTGTATGGACCCTTTTATGGCCCATGCATACGCACAATATTGTTTATTAGATCTTCTCTGATGGGCGTTGGTGGATAAATATCAGAAAATTTCAAATACCGTTTTCGATATTTCGAAATCGATATGAAATATCGCCAAACACTAACCCTGAGTAGAAGCATTAATTTCGCTGGAGAAGCAACCCAGGTCATATCAGTTGCCTTTGGGACAGAAACCTGTAAGTTTCTATCAGGGCCGTATCCAGGATTTTTGTTCCGGGGGGGTTGGGTTTTAATAATTTTTGACTTTTTTTTGGGGGGGGGGGGTTACTAATTTTTGACTCAGTTTTCGACTAATTTTACTGACCTTTACCTAGGTTTTACTAATTTTCGACTTATTTTCGAGTCGGTCAAAAATTTAGGGGTGGGGGGGGGGGGGCAAACCGGGTAAACCCCCCCCCCCTGGATACGGCCTTGGTTTCTATTTCCACCATTTGGAATCTAAAACCTGTGATCTTTGGCGGAGGCATTATTGAGTTTGTCTAACATACTAAAGATTAAGTAAAGTTTGTCTAACATACTAAAAAGTAAGTTTTAACCTAACATTAAAAATAAGTTTAAAAAGTAAAGTAAGTTTAACCTAACATTAAAGTCACCAATTTTCAACACACGTCAAATTAGCAAGTTTCAACGAAAGATTTTGCAAAACATTACTAATGTTCAAAAATTTGGCGAGAAGAAAATTGGCCTTTTGAGATAAAATAGTTCCAAATTAACAAATCGCATTTTGCAAATATTGATTTTAACAAATAGTAGTGAAACACTATACGCAGTAAAATAATTTTATATAGAATGTCTTCTATGATATTATATTACAAATTATAGCACTTAGTAAGACTTGCAGCATGTGAAACGTATTAAATGGAAATATAAAAGCAGATTCAAGGAGTATTTGGAACTAGAAAAAGTTCCAAATACTAATTTCTAATTTCAAATACTAATTTCAAAGAAAAAGCTAATTTCTTTGATGTGCATGTTGTTATTAAAAATTCTATAGTAATTCGATAGTAATCTAGGGGGGTATTGGTATCAATAGAGATGAAGGGGAATTTAGGATCAATTAAATTTATAATAGTTTAATTAAAAAGCAGGTAAAATATTCAATCAGTATTGATTTTAATAATTGTTCTGAAACGAATGATGACCTTACGAACAAAGGTCAGAACGCTTTAAATGCTGGGAAAAGTAAACGAACTGCAGCTAGGCTTGCAGCCAAAAGAATCCATTCAATTTATAATTCATATTAAATAAAAACAAAATTTTTTTTAACTTAAAGTAAGGAACGACGTTAAAAATTAAAACGAACAGAAATTATTCCGTATATGAAAGGGGCTGTCCCCTCCTCAACGCCTCGCTCTTTACGCTAAAGTTTTTTTATTGTTTAAAAAAATAGAGTTGTGAGAAAGTCAAACTTTAGCGTAAAGAGCGAGGCGTTGAGGAGGGGACAGCCCCTTCATATACGGAATAATTTCTGTTCGTTTTAAGTTTTAACGTCGTTCCTTACTTTCAGTTAAAAAAACTTGTTTTTTTTATTTAATTTTTGAACGTTTTTGAATTAATGCAGGTTTTGATTTTGGCTCACCGTACATGAATAATTAAAACAAAATTTGCATATTATATTTGGTTAAATGGCTGTATCGAAACTTGTTTAAGTTTATTGAAGAACGTTTTTATTAGTAATAAATATACGTAACTTAGAATTAACTTACGTAACGAACTTCTATATTCATAAATTTTTAACACGTATATTAGGGGGTTCGCCCCCTAGTCAATACCCTGCTCTTTAAACTATAGTTCGAATTTTTTTTCCAGTTCTTTAAAAATGACCTCTTAATCACAATCAGTTGATCAGTTGAAAAACTTGTTTTTTTTTTATTTAATTCCTGATCTTTTTCTTTAATAATGCTGGGAAATCCGGCGCCCCTTTCATAGCAATGTCACTTACCCCATGAAAACTTCATTCATGGAAAGATACTTACATATAGCTCCCGACCCTCTCCTTCCCCCACCTACCAGAAAAAATCTCCTCTGAAAAAGTCTGTATACTTCCCAATAACCAATACTATATGTTAACATTGAGTAAAGTTCATAACTTTCAGCCCTCCCCCTGGGGACTTTGGGGGATCAAGTCATCCTAAAAGACATTTTTATCATATTTTCGACCATGCTGAACAAAATGGCTATCTCAAAATTTTGATCGGGTGACTTATGGAAAAAATGAGCGTGGGAGGGGGCCTAGTTTTGGTCACTTAAAAAGGGCACTAGAACTTTTAATTTCCGTTCCAATGAGCTCTCCCACGATATTCTAGGACCACTTGGTCGATATGATCACCCCTGGGGAAAAAAAAAAACAAAAAAAAAACAAATAAACACGCATCCGTGATCTTTCTTCTGGCAAAAAATACAAAAATCCACGTTTTAGCAGATAGGTGCTTGAAACCTCTACAGTAGGGTTCTCTGATACGCTGAATCTGATGGTGTGATTTTCATTAAGGTTCTATAAATTTTAGAGGGTCTTTCCCTCTTTTTTTGAAAATCAGCCAAATTTTCTCAGGTGCGTCACTTTTAATGGGTAGCTCTAAACTTGATTAAAACTATATATTTGAAATCAGCTTTCAAATCTGATTCTTTTGATGTATCTATTGGTATCAAAAAACCGTTTTCTAGAGTTTCGGTTACCATTGAGCCGGGTCACTCCTTACTTACAGTTCGTTACCACGAACTGTTTGATAACGGCTGATCAACTTGTGAGATTTAATTAGGGGTTATGGGCCGGGGGCTAGGTGACCTTTATTATTTTGCTCAAGTACAGGGCCGAATCTACATTATTTTCATTGGCGGGGGGGGGGGGGCAAGCGGGGTCCATTCCCGGATATTCAAGGAGAATGGGCTACATAATAACTTTTTCTTCACGTTATTGGAGGGGCAGCTGCCCCCCTTGCCCCTCCCAAACGATGCTCCTGCTCAAGTGTAAATATATTCTTCATTTTTTGGTAGATTTCCATTGATTTGTGAGGAGACGAATAGTACCCTTATAGACATTCGTTTTTGTCAGTGAATGGAAGTGTTATTTAAGATGTGAGTTTAATTCCTATTTATTTATTTATATTTCTTTTCTTTTCTTTTGTTTTTTCTCTCTCTTCGTGTGTTAGTTTAGTTTGATTTCGATGTATATTATTTTTTTAAGAACATTTTTTTTTTTTTTTCTCTTTTTTTCCGTTGAGAAAGGCTCCCGGGCGTAGGCCAAAATATTCGGAGTGTTTTTAATTAAGTGTATATTTGGTTGTTAATTATGCACTGCTTTAATAAAATTAAAACCCTTTTTCTTGCTTAATTTTTCGTAAATGGAAAAGCAGTGTGATCTAAGAAATTATTTAGAATCTTGGAAAATTCTCCCGGTGTAAAAATTTCCCTTGGAAAGTTCACTCCCCCCCCCCAGGCACTTTCTTCCCCATGAAAAATTATCCCTGTATAAAATCCCTCCATCAGAAAATTCTCCCCCTCCCCGAATAATGTATGTATACTCCCCAATAAGAAATACTATACGTAAACAATGGTCAAACTTCCTGACTTACAAACCTTGTCCCAGGGGCTATGGGGGGTTATTTTATCGTCAAAGATATAGTTACTGGGCTTTCCAACTATACCGAACAAAATATTTATCTCAGATTTTTGATCAGATGAATTTTAGGGGAAAGGTAGGTGAGAGTGGGTCCAATTGCCCTCCACTCTTTTTGGTCACTAGAGCTTTTAATTTCCTTTTAACGAGCCCCTTCTCGATATTCTATGACTATTGCTTTGATTTGATTACCCCTGAGGAAAACAAGCAAAAAAAAATAAATAAACGCGCATCAGTAGTAACCGTCTAATGCATTCAGAACTTACATTCAAACTTACGCCTTAGGCATGGATATGTGTGTAGGTTTTCAAGTAATTGGGTTACCAGGGTCATTTAATGCCGGTCCTATTAAGGACAAGTTTTTCTGACGTTTATGTCTAGTTCATTATATAAAAGTTGTTTTTGTTTTTATGTTAAATACGTGGTAATTAATCTGTAAGTTGATTAGTAGGTTGTTTTTTTTTTAAAATTGGCTATTTGTTTCATGGGTTTCATTAATATAGAGAGTAATGTTTTTGAAAAGGGTAATTACTTGTTTAGTTTACGAGATTTGCGAATTTCTTGCGAAAAGGTATTTGCGTAAAGGTATTACGATGGTTAAGAATGCCTCACGGGTGAAACTCCCCTCTTTCGAAAATTAGGCTCCCTGTTTTCAAAACCCCTTTTTTTTTCTGAGGCTTGGAGCATTTGGCGGCTAGATATTAAACTTAATGAAATTTATATAATTGCAATCTGCATAAAAACCCAATTCCTGTCAATTGTTATCAAAATTCCATTTTTGAAGTTTCGCTTACTATTGGGTCGTATCCCCCAACGCCACCTATGAAAAGATAAGTGCATGCAGTTTTTAAAAAGGAATATCTGCAATATTTTAAGAATAACTGAAGGTATTGAGTTGAAACTTTGAGAAAATGTTGAGAGTGGTGTTGAAAAATCAAAAGGCGCTATATGCATGCAGTTTTTAAAAAGGAGGATCTGTAATATTTTGAAACTTTGAGAAAACGTTGAGTGTGGTATTGAAAAATCAAAAGGCGCTATAGGCATGCAGTTTTTAAAAAGGAATATCTGCAATATTTTAAGAATAACTGAAGGTATTGAGTTGAAACTTTGAGAAAATGTTGAGAGTGGTTTTGAAAAATCAAAAGGCTCTATGTGCATGCAATTTTAATAAAGGAGGATCTGCAATATTTTAAGAATAACTGTGGGTATTGAGTTGAAACTTTGAGAAAACGTTGAGTGTGGTATTGAAAAATCAAAAGGCGCTATATGCATGCAGTTTTTAAAAAGGAAGATCTGTAATATTTTAAGAATAACTGAAGGTATTGAGTTGAAACTTTGAGAAAATGTTGAGCGTGGTCTTGAAAAATCAAAAGGCGCTATATGCATGCAGTTTTTAAAAAGGAATATCTGCAATATTTTAAGAATAACTGAAGGTATTGAGTTGAAACTTTGAGAAAATGTTGAGAGTGGTGTTGAAAAATCAAAAGGCTCTATGTGCATGCAGTTTTTAAAAAGGAGGATCTGCAATATTTTAAGAATAACTGAAGGTATTGAGTTGAAACTTTGAGAAAACGTTGAGTGTGGTATTGAAAAATCAAAAGGCGCTATATGCATGCAGTTTTTAAAATGGAGGATCTGCAATATTTTAAGAATAACTGAAGGTATTGGGTTGAAACTTTGAGAAAACGTTGTGCGTGGTATTGAAAAATCAAAAGGCGCTATATGCATGCAGTTTTTAAAAAGGAATATCTGCAATATTTTAAGAATAACTGAAGGTATTGTGTTGAAACTTTGGGAAAATGTTGAGAGTGGTGTTGAAAAATCAAAAGGCACTATGTGCATGCAATTTTTAAAAAGGAGGATCTGCAATATTTTAAGAATAACTGAGGGTATTAAGTTGAAACTATGAGAAAACGTTGAGAGTGGCATTGAAAAATCAAAACGTGCTATATGCATGCAGTTTTTAAAAAGGAATATCTGCAATATTTTAAGAATAACTTAAGGTATTGAGTTGAAACTTTGAGAAAACGTTGAGAGTGGTGTTGAAAAATCAAAAGGCTCTATATGCATGCAGTTTTTAAAAAGGATTATCTGCAATATTTTAAGAATAACTGAAGGTATTGAGTTGAAACTTTGAGAAAATGTTGAGAGTGGTGTTGAAAAATCAAAAGGCACTATGTGCATGCAATTTTTAAAAAGGATGATCTGCAATATTTTAAGAATAACTGAGGGTACTAAGTTGAAACTTTGAGAAAACGTTGAGTGTGGTATTGAAAAATCAAAAGGCGCTATATGCATGCAGTTTTTAAAAAGGAATATCTGCAATATTTTAAGAATAACTGAAGGTATTGACTTGAAACTTTGAGAAAATGTTGAGAGTGGTGTTGAAAAATCAAAAGGCATTCACACACACACACACACACACACACACACACACACACACACACACACACACACACACACACACACACACACACACACACACACACACACACACACACACACACACACACACACACACACACACACACACACACACACACACACACACACACACACACACACACACACACACACACACACACACACACACACACACACACACACACACACACACACACACACACACACACACACACACACACACACACACACACACACACACACACACACACACACACACACACACACACACACACACACACACACACACACACACACACACACACACACACACACACACACACACAGACACACACACACATATACAAACACACACACACAGACACACACACACACATACACACATACACACATACACACATACACACATACACACACACACACACACACACACACACTCACACACACACACACACACACACACACACACACTTGTTTAAGTTCTGTTGACCTCTTCCGCTATCGTAAAAAAATTGTTAACTATGCATTTAATTTTATTAATAGTCATATGCAGTTTTTTTTAACACATCGAAATATACACCAGGGGGGGGGGGGTACACTGATAAGATAATCCACTCCCATAAGGCAAATATACAGATAACAAATACAAAATCTAGCACTATTCGGAAAAAAATGTGCAATTTTTCCTACATAATAAGGGACTGGCTTTTAAAACCTAAAAAAGAGTACTCGAAAAATGTTTTAATCAATCAGTTTGTGATGCTTCCTTTTTGAGATGGAACTACCATGGTGAAATTCAAATCACATTAGCAGTCTTCAAACCTAAATTACAAAAATATCTTGCTTCGACAATTAAGAATGGGTCTCATTAGAATTAGAAGCTAAAGTATGTAGAGATATTTCTAAGCAAAACTGTGTTTTTTATGACATTAGATACTGCTGCTACTACTATTAAAAACTCACCGCAGCACCAAGCCGTCTGAAATCAACCCCAGCTGAGAAAAAAGCAACCAACCAAGAACAAAAATCGAATCAATAGTGGAAAACTAATTGAAAATAAAATATAAGAAATAAATTTTCAAACTAAACAGGGTGTGTAATAGAACAGTTCGCATCGAGAATAAACTGAATCGACATTGCTAGAATCTGAGCATTGGTGTATGGGAAAAACATTCGAAATATAAAAAATAATTTTTTAACAGCCCTCGTAAACCCATGGACAAGCGCAGATTAGTATTTGCCTGGCATCAAAGTCATATCCAGGGGGAGTAGGGTTTTTGATGCCCCCCCCAGTAGGAAAAGGGGTACCAGTCCGGGGAGTACATAATTAATGCATGTTTTCATGGTTTTTCTCACTTTGATGTTTTTTCATGGTTTTTCTCACTGTCGATGTTTTTTCATGGTTTTTCTCACTGTTCAGAATCAGAATCAGAATCATTTATTAACATAAAAGCTTTCGTAGTCAGGGTTTAAATCCCGACTAAATCGCGCTATTATTTACAAAGTAAACAAAGACAAAAAAAATAATACACATGTCACTTATTGTAGACAGAAACATAAAAAGGTACAAACGAGTTACTGAAGCGATTAGTGCGACACTTGGGCTGGGCTAGCTTTGTTGCTTTTGATCTTGTAGTTACTTTTTTTGTCAGCATTGGGGGTAATATATTCCTGTGTTTATCACTTGTCAGAAGAAACTGGCCAAATTTACAGATAAGTTGAAACCGGCAATCGTGGAGTGACGGCAAATTTAGTTGAGACAGTGCTGATTCGTAATCGGTGTACTGAGCAGACAGTATGGCCTTCACTGCTCTTTTCTGGACTGATTCGAGTACTTCGCTCATATAGGCAGTGTTCTGAACTTGTGGACCCCATACAGGGCACGCATACTCTAATATCGGGTGAATATATGTCAGGTAAGCTGTTTTCAATTGCAGCACTAAAAAACCAAATCGTTGCATCAGTAAAAGGGTACGCATGGCACAGTTCGTCTTTTTCACTACCTCTTGGACGTGGAGGCTAAACAAACAGTCAACGCTGAACGTAACACCGAGAATAACTGCCGACGATACGCTTTGGTATGGTGGAGGGGGGCAGTGAAAATCCCGTTTGAGAGGGTTAAATCGAAGAATTTTGGTTTTCGTTTCGTTGATTTGGAGGCTGTTTTCAGAACACTGGTCTCTAAAGTTGTCGATAAATGATTCACTGAACTGGGGAACGGTTTAAGACTTCTCAGTGAGGTATTTTAAGAGGATGGAAAGGTCATCTACGAATTTGAACCGTTCGTCAAAATCGGCAAGGACGAAGTTGATCACTGCCAAGAACAACAAGGCAGCGAGTTTAGTGCCTTGTGGGGCACCACACGTAAGCTCAGACCAATCCGAATCAGAATCACCCGGGTAGAGACCATACACACTCTGTCGTCGGTCGCGTAAGAAATCTATTATTAATAAGAGAAGATGTCTGCAAGCTCCCATAACCTTCAGATTGGTAACTGTAGTATAATGGTGTAGCAAGTCGAAGGCCTTTTTAAAGTCGGCTTTGAGGAGATCTATAGTTGTGGCTCCTTGGCCAAGCCATTGAACAATAAGGTGATGCAGACACATAAGATAAACAGTTGTACTACTACTTTTCAAGCACCCGTATTGGTATGGATCAAGAGAGCCCTGGACTTGTGACATAAGTTCACGATATATAAATGATTCCGCTACCTTAGAGAGGTTCGGAACTATCGAAATTGGGCGGACTTGGTCGCAAGATTTCGGGTTTTTCACTTTTGGAATGACGCGCACATAAGCTCTCTTCCAAACACTGGGGAACACTTGTTCGCGAAAACACTGGTTAATAATAGAGCTGAGTAGCTTTGCGAGAAAGATGGAGAACTCGTGTAACAACTTGACAGGGAGTTCACCAGGGTAAGACGCACAGTTTACTTTCAGTTTCTGAAGTTCCTTAAAGACGGCATATTCAGATACTTCACATATCTCATAAGTCCCGGTGTCAGCAATGATATTGTCAATTTTTGAGTTTGTGAGTGATGGGCATGTGGTGTATATGCCGGAGAAAAAATTTTTCACTTCAGTAGCTGATATCAGTGTGCCGTCATCTTTGAGTAGTCTCAGGTCCTTTGGCGTTGATTTCCCTGCAAGGGTTTTGACCGAGGAGTGCCATTTATGAGGGTCAGTGTGCAGTAATGGCGTTATTTTCTCTTTTACATACTGTCATTAGGCTAGTCTGTTTAACTTCACAATTTTGTTACGCAAACTGGCTGCAGCCGCTTGATCTCCAGCTTTGTGGAGACTACAGCGAGTTTTTATCATCTGCTTGAGTTCGCGGGTGATCCATGGTTTGTCAGTGTCACAAACTCTAATAACTTTTATTGGAAAAAAATCATGGAACTTTTCCAACAGAAGGCTGTTCAGCTTGCTGACTTTGACATTAATGTCGGCCTCTGCACAAATGTCCTCAAAATCGTAAGTACAAATCCAGCGACCGAATTGAGCTATTGAAGACCTTGTGATGGGCCGAATTGTGGTTTTTGTTGGTTTCGGTCGTGGTATACTTATTTGTGCTTCACAGAAAATTATAAAATGGTCAGAATTCTGAAGGGGACCTAGAGATCGGGGAGCGTTATAAAGATCTGCCAAGTTCGTAAAGATCATGTCAAGAGTACTGCCACTTTGGTGAATCGGAATGTTCACTACTTGTTTCATATCCAAAATGTTTGAGACCCACTGACGAGTGGTCTGATTGAAATCGCCAGCAATCACAAACGCAGGGGAAGTTTGATTGTGGCGCATTCTGTCGACGAACACTTGTAAGTGCTCAATAAGTTCTTTTCTGTTCCCAGCGCTTTCTGGATAGTACACTGACGCAACTATTAAGCAGGAGAATCTTCGTGACAGATGCGCTGGTCTGCACTCCACCCACACAATCTCATGGCTCGAATCATTGGGGCTACTTAACAGTTTTAATGGTAGGTCGTCACATATATAAAGTCCTACGCCACCTCCGCGACGGTCAATGCCTCGGTCACGTCGAGTGTTGATGTAGTTTCTGTAACCTTTAATCCGTGCAGTCTCCTCAGTAATGTCAACTCGCTGATAATTGCAATGGGTACGTTATTCTGCTTAATTAACACTTCCAGCTCGTCCATTTTATTGTTCAAAGACAGATCGTTACACATTAGCATATTCGGAAGTTTGTATATTGCTGAGAATCGCTCCAGACGCAAATTTGGTGGAGTAGGTACCTGTTTGATGGATGTCAACATAAGTTCAACAACATTGCTGAATGTAGACATCTGGTTATTGGATGATTGTTTGATGGTTATGTTTGTTGGTCAATTTATTTGTTGTTTTCTTGGATGTCAACATAAGTCCAACAACAACTTTGATGTAGACATCTGGTTATTGGATGATTGTTTGATGGTTATGAGTGTTTGTCAATTATTTGTTGTTTTCTTGGATTTCAACATAAGTTCACATCAACAAGTGCTGGATTATTGATCGAGTCTAACGGGACAGGATCACGTGTCTGTTTCTAAGCCAATCAGGGAGTCGGAAATATTAACAGTACAGGATTGCAGTGAATTGAAGGAAGTATTTTTGTTATAGTTGTTATTAGTGTGTGAATAGAATTCAAGGAGTGAGAGCAGTTTGACTTTACTTATTAGGATATATTTGTAATAATGATGAGTGGAATGTTTACACTATTAGAAGTTCATAGTGGAGTTGGTAGCAATGATACAAGAGCCCCAAACATTGCGGTGGAAATCACGAGAGGATCACGGCTTTGCCTGGAATGGGATGAAGTATATGCAAGATATGTGATGTTCTTGAGCAAAATTAAAATGGAGGATCAATTATGCTTCGCTGCAAAAGTTGAAATAGCGCATGTGAATAGACTTCAAAGTGCTTTAAAGGCAATAGTGAAGCATATCGAAGATAATAAGATATATCGCTAATTGCGCATGCGTGATATTGTTGTTTTGGATATATAAGAAAATTGTTTCAAAATCAAGAATGTTCCCTTTCTTTTTATTCGAATAAGTAGAACGAATCATGGTTAGTCTAGAGTTTGCAGACACAGTGATAGGATTAAAAAATGAATAAATTTGAGAAAGAGAGACTTAGCTCGAATCCTGTGATTATGGAAAACATTTGGTTATGGATAATGATTTTCTCGAGTTATCCCTTCAACGGAAGATATTCTCTCAGGGAACACTTGACAACATAATGAAAACTGATTCTCCCCCATTGGACTATTGTACGAAACTTTGTCGATATGACTCAAATGCTTATGCTCAATTTATTGATATATTAATTGGAACAAAGCAGAATAATATTGTGGATATACTTTTGAAGACATTGCCATAGATTCAGTGTAGATGGAAACCCACAACATTCGAAAGAGGTAACGTCACAGATTTACTCCTCTCCCATTCCTCCTTCTAAATTTATCGAACGAGGATCAGTTTCTTTTAGCTTTGAGATAGTTGACATCGGAAACCAAAAAATGTTCTATACATGTCCACTATGCATGTACACTCTTGGCAGTTGGTCATCATGTGAGAATTGTACAATTATTGATGACTATAATGAAAAGTGCAAATTAGGCAATCCATGTAAATTACATAGAGAATATGCAGTACAAATTAAAGGATGTAATTCATGTCTTGAAGAGATTTGTGACTCTCACTCTAGAGGAAATCTATGCTCCAATTGCCATTATGACAAATGTGATCAGTGGGAGAATACTTACCCCGGTATGATTGGAAAGAATCCCAAACGTGATTTTAGTTAATTTTTACGAGATTGGTATGGTCGTCCATTTAAATTATTTTGGGAGAAAAAATCAGGGCTATGAGTTAGCTGTTGGGGTAAAATGAAAAATTTGGTACTTCATCGTTGTGACAAAACTGCCTATTGTGCCAATAAACCTAGTGATTTTTATTTGGCCCTTACCGAATGTGATTCACCATTTGAAAACACTGTATGAAATATTGCTTCAAATAGTTAGATTGAAACACCTGAATTTCGTAATATGAATGCAAATAGTATCATTGACTATACAAAGAGATATGACATGAGTGAAGTTACATTATACTGTAGAAAATGTGACCCTGACTTTGCAGCCAATCAAAATCAATATACAGTGAATTGAAATGATTTACCGGCATTAGTGGTTCACGACAGTTGCCTATACACAGAAGAAGAAGAAATCTAAAGTGAAGAATAAAGACATTGTTGTATATACATTTTTCATTTATTAATAAACAAATTCACATACATTTTTTAAATACTTTACTCGTAGGGCACTAAAGTCAATATTATACAGGTCAGAGAGGATATTTTCCACCGTAAAGTCGTTCAGACGTGGATTGTCTACATAAATGTTGAGAAACTGCTTGTAAGTATAGCCGTAACATCTAAACGCAAAATATAGTAGCGCATGGAAGCCACAGATTTTAGTCGTCAGATCCTGCACTCTCTTCCGATTTCGAATAATAGTTTTCCCACTGCTCTCAATTTAGTTGCTGATGTGAGGAGTGTAGAATGTATAGGGTAGGCCAAGAGGATCAAAAAATTCAATCGTCTTCTTTGTTTGAAAGCTGCACAACCACTAACCCGTCTGCACAGTTGACGGACTGCTATTAACAATGATTAGGGTATTGTTGGCACTTTGAATTTTTCCAAGAAATTCCGAGGGCAGAAAAAAGGATCTGTATTTGGACACGTAGGGGTCCATATTAAATACATTGATTATTTGACTGGTGTTCATGGTGCCAAGTCTAGTAGAACACTGCCTTCGGGAGTGATTTCCCAATAGGTTTCAAATTGATTTAGTGAGATTAGTGCAATACTCTCAGCTAATGGGTTGGCAAATGTACACTCTAAAAGCACACTCCCCGTTCGTACTATACTCATATCCTGGGTGCCAAACAAATCCAATACAATGATACCATGTGTTTTAGCAAACATTTCTTCGGTTATACCATTTTCAAATAGTTGTGAATCATGATCTAGGGTTTGCATGGTCAACTCATACAATGTCCTATAGGATTTATCAAAAGATAGATTGTAGAGTGGGATTCCATTTACTTTGCAGACAAGAGATGAAAGCCCAAACATTTCAAATTTATGTGGACATCCAGTCCACGATCCTATTGCGCTAGCGCTTTTTACAAATGCCAAGGCCAGTTTTGACGGAATTTTGCCATTGATAAAGGATGAGTCGATGAAGGTGATTGAGCCTGTGGCAGTATGACGCTGATTGGTGATTGCATGAGAAACAAGTACTTTAATATTATTTACACTTGCTCTCAGTTTTTCCACTGCCAAAGCAACAGAACTCATGACCTGTTGTTTGCGTACATGTAGTATTACCGAGGTGAGAGAGAGAGTTACATCTGGATTGGCAGAAAGTTCTTTTCGTAAAATGAAATTGGATGGAGCAAGTGTCAATTTTATTTCCACTTTAACATTGGGTGGTAGCCATTGGGGTAAATTAAATATTTCATGATATATTTTTCCAACTAGATATAATTCACTAGTTGTAGCATTTTTAAGTGCATCTGTACTATCAGTATTAGTAATATATTCATATCCATTGGAGGTGCCTCTCATTTCCTTGTATGACTTGGGTGTCATCAGCATGAATTGCATATTGCTTGTATAATTTGAGAGATTGTTGCTTGTGCTCGCCAGTGTACCATTTATGTAGACACTGATTTGACGAAATAAATTATGTAATATACCATTTTCATAGGATATTCCATCGGCAAGAATTGGCATTGTATTATCGGATTTCCGAAATTTCATTCGTAAATCTATAAATGTCGAAGACATGTCCATAAAGTAGTCTTCGATGGAATAAATTTGAAAGTGGATATTTACGGAGAGGGGTTGTTGTGGATAAAATTGTTCATAGTATCCATGTTTTACGCTCACATCAGCGTTTTCTGCATTGAATAGATTCAATGAGAAGGTGATTGAAGGTTGGAAATCCTTATGCAGTAGGTATGACA
Organism: Artemia sp. Qi Xiang Cuo; assembly: GCF_049724085.1. Classification (NCBI taxonomy): domain Eukaryota; kingdom Metazoa; phylum Arthropoda; class Branchiopoda; order Anostraca; family Artemiidae; genus Artemia; species Artemia sp. Qi Xiang Cuo. The sequence continues at coordinate 9,887,017 of NC_142814.1, forward strand.
TCTTAGGAAAAGAAATCTAGTTTCGATCTAAAAATTCTCTTCCTGGGGCTTCTTCTTCTACTAGTGCTTATTGTACGTGTCGACTTTTTCCTTCTTTTCTTTGACAGGGGTTATGTCTTTCGTTTCTGACCTGAGTAGAGACTGATGAGTGATGCACTGTTTCTCGACCTTTTTAAACCTTTTCCATCTTGTTTTAATTTCTCGCCAAGTGTTCGCGCACTGGACATATGATTTTCCGAAGCACTTTTTTTTAAATCCTTGACAGAGCTACGACCTCATAGTGGAGAGGATGCAAAATCTTTCGCATCCTTTACAATATATTTTCTAGCCGGTGGCAGTGCAGAGTGAAACAGCTTAGGGAGCCAACTGCCAAGACCAAAGTCAGACATCGACGAGTGACCTTTGTAATAGTCCATTTCATTGCCCAGTTGTCTTGGGCCAAGAGTATTAACATAGCAGTCAATATCAGGACAAATGAATACCACTTTTCTATTAGACATCTGGTTGTTGAACAATGAGTCGAAAATGGCATGTAATCACAGCCAAACCTTTTGATATTGCTAGGGGATCACCTAATTCAGTTCTTAGTGTTAACTGACAGAGTTCCAAATTGGAAGTGTTTACGGGGATATACTGAAGATGCTTTATATTGTAGTTGTGAATATATTCTTGATTGGTTTTTCTTTCAAGAACTCGTAGGAAGGGAACATTGCTATTGCCAACCCGGGATGTTTGCACAAATGAAGCATAGAGAAATATACAAGTGTCCGTGGAGAAGGCAGGTGGGTAGTCAGCAAAAATAAAATTAGTGTTTCCAGCACGTTTACTATTGATTATATTGAATTTAAAGCCAAGAACATCTTTTAGATTATCATTGAGAATAACCTTTTCATCAGCAATGGGTGAACTAATGTACTTGCCCTACTCCTTTGAATAGTTGAAATGAAAAGCTCCTTTGTTACGAGCGGAAATTCTTATATTGATAGAACGACATAAATCATTCATACAGATGAGTTCTTCGTAGGGTAATTCAATATATGAATAATTCATCCAATTGATCTTTTGAATTTGTTCTTGATCACCTGAGGCTGGCGGCCAATCATAGGGTCTCTTTTTTATCTCATATTTGCGATCGTTTCTCAGGATGTCATATGTATTTTGAGAATACAGTCGACAAGAGCCACTTCATACTTTCCATCGTCGAATTTGATGGTGGGGGAGAGTTTTGTCCAAAAATCACTGGTTCTATTCAAATCAGTGTAGAGAGGATCAGAAACATTGGACATAAAAGTCACATAGAAATCATTGGGCATTGTCAATATCTTCAACACTGACCCAAGAATCAAAATCAGAGTTGTATCCTAGCCAACGATCAAGCAACTGTCTCTTGCCCCTGCGAGTACGACTCTTTAATATCTTTTCAGTTTCATAAATTTCACTAGTGTTTCTAACTTTTTGTAGTTCGTATTCATAAAAACCGCCGAGAATCTCATCATCTTTGCTGTCTCGCAGTCCATATGTCGTGGGTGTAGTGTCTAGGATTCTGGACAGTTTAAAAACTTCGGTGCTCCATAAATAATTCTCCTTTTCGAAAATAGTGGTTGTTCTATCAATTTGAACAGTATCATCAACATCGAATTTCTTCTTTTTCATCTCATTGCCAATACCATTGGAATATTGTTTAAGAAAGGCATCATATGCATTTTCACTGGAATGAACGTCCCGAGGGCTTGAGTTGGACAGGAATCGATGTGGTCGTTTGTTATATATTTGCATGATTTTATCTAAATCATTAATAAAAGCAGCAGTATTTTTCAGCGTACAATATCTTGAAATTAATAGACGAATCGTTATTATCAATCGTTCAGCCAATGCAGCCGTTATCGGGCTGTGACTATGGTAGAGAGTTGTATTATATTTCAATAGAACCTTTTGCACATTAGGTTTAATAAATTAACTACCGCGATCCGATTGAATTTTTCTATAGTAATCCTGTTCAAAAACACTTTCCATAGCATGAGCAACTTCAAGAACGCTCTTTGCTCGGAGTGGTATAGAATAGGCATAACGACTAAAAACAATAATTGCCACTAGAATATATTTTTAGGATGCATTTTGACGCTATTAAATCGCGTATAAAGCTGAAAGATCAATTTTCATCGTATGCAAAGGGGACAAGGCCGTAGATTGTCGATATTGTTTACCATAAAGCTCGTGATTCCAATGCAGTGTGGAACTCGGTTCATTTGCTAGATACTCTTTTTTAATGTGCTGCCATCTATGTCAGAGGCAACTTTAGAAAGCGTTGTGGGGGAACTTAGACTTTCTACTTCACCAATATTTTCATATACATGTTTCAGAACTTCATCCATTTTGAATGCAAACACGTAGTGTAATGTCCACTCCCCTTTTGCACACTGGAGGGTGAATCTATCCGTTTTCGCTTTTGTCTAGTCACCATCGTCGGTGTTATAAAATCCTTGTTGCTGCTGCTGCTGCTGCCGCTAGTATTTTCCAATGTTGAATCTTCTTCTTTTTTAAATGGTGGTGTTGGCGTTGTTGGTGGACTATATTCTTTTAGTTTCTTGAGAATTCGCTTCCTGCCAATTAGATTTTGGGGAACGTTTGATGCATTTAGAAAGGTATATAGATTATTGTGTCAAATGTGAAAAGTCCTTGGAGATCCGTCGCAAAGTCGCAAATTAAATCAATTAGAATAAAAATTTTTACCTTAATTCCAATTCGTTTCCCTGTGCTATCGACCTGAACTTGATCACCACTTTACAACATGAGATATGTTAATATTCTTTTACACTGTTCTCGATAGGTCACTGGCAATAGGTTTCCGATTGATATCACTATGGAATTCAATTCCTTCTCCTTTGATTCCACTGCTGAATCTTGCGGAGATGTTTCCTGTTTAGGGGGATCTGTGATGGTGACGGCGGGTCTCTCACGATAAGGTCTATGTTTGTCCACACGTCGCAATGCATCTTGAAGTAAAACTAGCTTTTTATCATCGGCAATATTTTCATCATTAATGAATTTGCTTAGGTTGTCTTCAAAATGTTCCACGGGCGAGAGGACAAGTTCAAATGGCGTTAATTTATAGGGTCTAGCCATCTAGAGAAAATTACTTACAAGTCCTTCAATTATTGGCAGTAAAAGTGTTAAAACGCTGCCGCCCGCTTGAAGGAGACGTTTTCTTCAAAAAAATTTTTCTTTTTTTTTGCAAACCAAGGAATGTACAGTGGAACGAAGTTGCTTTGTATGTTGTCTAAAACCTTCTGGCAAGTGTACATTGCCCTCGGCTAAATTTAAACAAGGTTCAGATATTAGATTAATGAAATCATCGTCAACACCATGTTTGAGTATGGCCTTCCTGAGTGGGGGTTTTGAAGTGCTTAAAACGGAAAATAAATGCCATTGTTCGTGTAGTTCCTTCAGTGTCATGATGGCAACTAATAGCTTTTTCTACTGTTCACCGGAAGATATACTGTAATTTCTTTGTCGAAAATATCTGTGACTACACGTAGATCCTAAGGTGTATTCAGCAAAATGTACCCGTAGGGCTTATTTGTCGCCTGAGTGTACGCTGACAGCAAAAATTTGGGAGCGCCGGGATATATTTGCTTATTGAGAATTATTAGAGAACTAGAATCACGAACAACTCGGTAGATAATATAGATGGTGCAATTCAAAGCAAGGGTTCTCATACATTTGCTCTGATGAAACAGATTGTGTAGAACTAGGGTTATGGAAATCTGTTCATGATGAGAGCGAACGGTAAACAGCCGTAGCATTTCCTTTGAGAACTGTTCAATCGATTCAGCCAAATTATCAATAATCAGCCACGAGTTTGGTTCAATACTATTGAAAACATCAAGTCCCCGTACGAATTGTATTGGTATGGATGTGGCAATAGCTTTTATTTGATCGTAGGATTCTTGCCAATTGCTATAGCAATAATAAATTTCCTTTGGTTTTTCCAAAAACATTTTATTACAATTTTGATTTATTTTAGCTAAAAGTGTCGTTTTCTCAGACATTGATGGACCACGCAGAAACGATCTGAATGGTGTTTTAAATTGATACATACTGCAGTTGACAACAGTCGGACTACAACTAACCGTAAACTATACATGTCCAATGAATAAATAATAATAATAATTTTCCCATAAATCTATCTACGTTAACAAGAACAACAAAAACAATATTTCTTTCATTTATTAACATCAAAACACTTGTACAGCATGAATAACATACACACACTATTTGTACAAGAAGAACATTTATTATCATAAACACTTTTTTTTGTTCAACAAGAACAACAATATTTATTGGCAAGACCAACAACAACAATATATAGTATCGAAAACATTTTTTTTGTTCAACAAGAACAACACACACACACTATTTGTACAACTAGGGTGAACATTTAATGTCATAAAAAAACTTTTTTTGTACATCAAGAACACCAACAGTAATAGTACACACACATTTTTGTACAACAGCACTATTTGTACAACAATAACACTTATTGACATAGAAACAACTTAAAATACAGCAGAGTTGAAATTTAAAAGAATACCCTCCACCCTCCGGGGAGCCGCGGGGCGAAGGCCAGCCGCGGGTGGGGCCCCCCACCCCCCGGGCGCCGCGGGCCAAAGGCCGGCTGCGGGCAGGACCCCCCACCCCCCGAGGATTGTGGGCCGAAGGCCGGCCGCGGGAATTTTGTATACAATAGTCTCCGCCGCTGCTGCTGTAGGTTAGGTTAAGCATTTAAGTTAATTTATCAGGGTAGATTAGGTTTGAGCATTTAAGTTAATTTATCAGGTTAGGTTGGGTTAGGTTTCAGCATTTAAGTTAATTTATCAGGTTAGGTTAGGTTAGGTTTGAGCATTTAAGTTAATTTATGGATTTGTTGTCTCCATAGAAAAAAAATGTGGACCACAATTTGCTTTAAGCGTTAGGTTAGGTTAGGTTAATTTATCCAGACCGAGTTGGTTGCGATAGTCTACACATTCAACCCGGTCTGAAATTCAATAGTGGCCGTGGGGTGGTACATTTACACCATTCTCTAGCACAAAGACTTTGTCGGATATACACGACTTGGCATTCTTTTCAACTCTAACAGTATAATTTTTCTACTGCAGAGAGCGAATTGCAAGCACTTGTGATTTCGGGACTAGACAACTCTCTACACAGTTTCTGTAGACACTCATGTTGAAGTTGTTTTTTACAAAATGTGTAGGCACCCCTTTACACGCCTGTTTTACATCTTTGTTGTGGGTTTCTATGCAATAAACTTTAGGACCGGGGAACACCCCATTGGATATTAAATCGCTCCCCGTCTCTGATTTTAACATTAGTTAGTTGATTGGGGGCCTGACGTTTCACCAGCTCGGGGCAGAGGGATGCATTCCAGTTAGTGAAATCCATCCGCGAGCTGATGTGTTCCCCATTTTCTAAATCATTTAATAAATCCTCAGTTTTTACTTTTAACAGCAGAGAATCTGTATCCCCATAATAAACTTGAACCTCCCCCTCCCTTGGCCATTGTACCTTGCACATATTGTAAAAAAAATGGACAACATGAGCTTTTTGGAAATTTCAAGTACTGAACTACCTCCCGCTATATTCTTGTTCAGCACCACATTTCTCTTTTTCCTGTGTAGAAGAACCTTGCTCGTCTCTATGCTCGTGAACGATGAAAATTGGGGTCTGCAATAATTCGTGCACATTCTTGGGGGTTAGTCACGACGTCATAACGGGATCTGTTCCACCCTATGTATTTTTGTGATCTTGAAACCATTGTTCACCATCCAGCGCAAAAGCACATAGTGAACAAAGATATTCTCTTTAGGGTCTAAATCTGCAATCAGTTTCTGCTTGGAGGGGATCCGGTGCATCCCCATATCATCAACCAATGATCGATTGTATGGACTCAGAGAGTCCTTGGTCACTGGTCGATTGATACAGGGGAAAACAAAATCTTTGACAGAATCATGAAGCCCCAATGGAATTTGTCCGTCAATTTCAGAGAACCATCCTTGTGGCCCATTGTCCTCGATGGTGTGAATGTCGGAGATCTCACAAGGATTCTCGAGCCATTTATAGTTTCCACACGGCAAAGAGTAGTGAGACATTGCCGAGGGGTATAACGAGTTCATGTCAAAGAAAACTGCATATGACTGTACACCAGTGTCTTGCCCGCTTGGATCTGTTTCTAGAACGTGATCTCTATGAAAATCATACCCCCCCCCCTTATTGATCTTTCTACAAAAAGGTGTTGATCTACATCAGTGATCAACCCTATTTCTTCCTTACTAATTTTTAAAATCAAGTCCATCATCAAATGTGGTCTGGAAAAATAATAGCCTATATCTAACCCAAACTCTGAATAGATTTGGTCAGTGTTTTTATAGAAAATATCTAACAGAGTTAAAACATCACTGGCTAAGTACAGTGTACGATTATGCACTCCATTTTTGCAATTACTCTTTGCCCAGATCCTCCTGGCACATTCGTAGTCTTCGGCTGTGCACTGTTGGTGAGTGAATTATAGAAAGCTTCAATTGGAGGTTGTTTCTCTTCGCTTAACCGATTACCAGAACAGTAATAGTCGTATGCATATACACCTTTACAGGTCAGTAGGTCATACTTTTCACTGTCTGGAAAGTGCTGTTTAAGCAAAGGAAAACTATCAAAATTGTCGCTTTTCTGCACTTGAATCAATTGACTCAGTGCCTTGGTGAAGAAACTAAAGGGATCTAAAAACCTGATTTTATTCCAACACGTATGCTCGTTATTCACTACCTTCCATTTCAACTCTAGAACCACCAGCTTCTCGGCTGATTTGGGGATAATATTATAGGTAAATGAATTGTATACCCATGGACTATCCACTCCCCCTCCCTCTCTGTGCATATGTGCCAAAGCCGGTAAAATAAATTTTAAATCATAATTTGCGTTTTGAATGAAGACCGGTATAAAGAACTGCTGTCTTACATTCACATTGCAGATTTTCAGATGATATTTCCTACCACAAGTGATTATGATCTCTGACTTTCCCCTTCCCTCCTCTTTTCCCCCTAGTCCCTTTCCCCTTAGCCCCCTCTTCAAAATCCCCATTACAAACCCAGAATATTTTTTTATTTTTAATCGCGAGACAATTCTCTGCAGACAACAACATTGGGTAAAGGGTATTTCTCATACTAGAAATAGCGCCATTTGCGGTGCCAATTAATTTGGTCTGTGCCTTGATCATGCACTCGTCCTCATCCAATGTCTCTACTATTTCTAACAACTGCACAGTGTTAGATTCGTCTCTTTGCGCGTGGGCATAGGAAACCGCTATGGCCATATGTTCTTTGATTCGATTTGGAAATCGAGGATCGTTCATATCCACTAGCCTTGCTTCACAATCCAAAGAGATTTTATTGCTTTGGAGGAGGGTATTTTGAAAATTTTTAAAACGTAAAATGGCCCTATCATCTAAAACCATTTCCACTGACTGATAGCCATGCCGTCTACAATGTTTCATATGATTCTGTTGTTTTAAATCACTACGAAATTGTGACAGGCATGTTGAACAGTAGAAACGTACCCTTAGATCCCTACCCCCTCCCAGAACTCTACTGATGTCTGTAATTGGGTTTAAATGGCCAATTGTATCGGCTTCGCAAGGTGGTGTGTATAAAAACCAAACCCAATGCTTCACCAATTCAATCGACGGGCCCCTTTTTGGGAACAACACTCCCTTTTTATTAGAACGAGCCCCGTCCTCAATTTCAGTTTCATACTGAACCACAGAAACACCGATATTTAAATGGGCATTGGCCCTTTCAAAAGTATCAATGGACCTTAGCGTTACTGGGAATTTTTCCTCTAAACAAGTGAAATGTACAGTGGAAAAATTGGACCCCACCTTCCAATGTACAGCCCAGTATTCTAAATTTGTCTTTGTAGCGTCATCTTTTAAAGGTCGGAAAGCTGATATGAGGAAAGCATACATGAAACATTTTTGACCTGTTTCAAAACAGATTCGTTGAACGCCCTGACAACCCTCTAAATCGGGATTATATTTTAAAACTATAGCCCTCGGCCCAGTCCCCCCTCTTAAAATAATTTCTTTTTTAGATTCACAAATATTTACGCTTAAATTTTCAATAAAAAGAACCACAGATCCACTCCCATTCTTGCGATTATTTTCGAGATGCGTAATAATGTGGCCTATCAAATCCATAAAAACTATTTTATAATTTTCTAAATGCAGGTAGACCACTAGCATCTCGGTATGTACATAATGGTCATATAGCTCACTTTTCCCCTCATTTAAATAAAATACCTTTTAAACAATTGAAACCTTAATAGACTCCCTATCCCCCCCACAACTGAATCTGGTTTTCTAAGAGTGCACAAATTTTATCTAAATACATATGGACACTATCTATAGGGTCAAATATAAAATTCCCCCCATAAGTGAATTAAAGGGGTCCCCAAAAGTCGCAGTGTAGACGACTATTGTGTTTAACAGCGAATTTGATTGGTAGAAATCAGGCAATGTTGTAAATTGGGTATTGCTACCCTCTTGTATATTATCTCCCCCTCCAGCCCCGCTTTGTTCAACAATAGGATAGTGAGAACTCATTTCATTCGTTTGAAGTATGTTCATGTAATCTGAGGGGGAAGGGTTCTTTGTTAATTCATTGGCAAAATCGCATAAAATTTGTAGTGTATTCGGACTTAGCAAAGGCAAGTCCAAATCTGAATTAGCTATTTTGCCTTGTTCAACTGTGCTACTATCTACATTAAAATAATTAGTTAGTAAATCATCACATGGAATTTCAATGGAGTTATCATACCATTCATTGATTGGTGGATTATCGTGAATGAACTTCATAGATCCGTCTTCTTCTTCTCCAACTGATGAGAGGGGGGATGGAGAATATGGAACCAATGCAATCTATAAAAGAAAATAGCTTATTTTCAAAGTCTAAATCACCCTATTTTTAAAATTGGATTATTATTAAAAAACACGCTTAGTAGTATTTGGTTAATTCACTACTTTATATATTCTGAAAGTTCCACCTTAATATAAGATATTTACAATCTAAAACATGACATAGTAGGTTTTTATTTTGTTCAAAAAATCCCCCCCCAAAAATGTCATATTAATACTCTTTATCTGATTTGGAAAAAAACAGGATTTGAAATGAATAGCCATCTCCTGTCATGATACACAACTTGTTACGATAGAAAGTTGTTTTTTAAGAAATTTGTAGAAGCAAGATTAACCTTTCGTTTATATCGCAATAGACATTACCTCTGACCAGAATATAGTGCCTTTTTTGGCTTCACTAACCTAATTCGGCAGGATGATTGCATGCACTTGACATGATTCAAAGGGAGAATATTATATTTCCTTTGGGAGAAAAAATCTTTAGCGAAAAATGTCTTTTAATATCTCTGACATACTTTTACTGTGTTGAAAAATGGCGAAAAGAAAGGCCTAAAAAGCTTGGAAGAAATAGATAGATATTTCTATAGCCAGGTAGAAATTATAGGCAAAAATGCTTACATTCCCAAATTCCGGCTGCACTTAGGTACCGGATGGTCCTGGTAGCGCGTGTTGGAGGGCAACCACATGATCTTGTGTAGGCGTGGCAGCTGCTGAGACCCTCGACAAAGTATGATAAGGGTGTGACGGGCCGGCTACCTCATGATCTTGCGTAGATGGGGCTGTAGTATTGTAGTTACCCGCCGACTCTCTTTTTAGTTTTTGGCCAGGCAGTATTGGTGCCTGCGCAGATGAAACTTGGGCAGGCAGCGCAGAGCTGGAGGGCCTCGGCCAGTGGCCATATTGTACAATTTTCGCCTTCGTAGGGGTTTTATCGTTAGCCATCGCCCTCTATGATGGAGGGGGCTTTTTTCGGATTTATCATAAAAAAAGAAGAAAAAATTTTGTATAAAATAACGACTCCCTTTTTACAGAAGAAAAATTAGTACCCCCGCTCCTAACCAGAATTTACTGTCATGCATAATTTTGTCTAGAAAGCATTTGTCTCAAAGAAGCCCTCCCCCCCCCTTTTCAGCAAAACAAAAAGTAAAAATTTGTAACAGTTAGAAATGCTCCTATTTTTACCATTTAGAGCAAAAATTAAATACACAACTTGCTAGAAATAAACCCGAAAAGCATAGAAATCCTATTTTTACCATTTAGAGAGAAAATTAAATACGCAACTTGTGAGAAATAAACCCGAAAAGCATAGAAATCCTATTTTTACCATTTAGAGAAAAAAAAATTAAATACACAACTTGTGATACATAAACCTGAAAAGCATAGAAATCCTATTTTTACCATTTAGAGAAAAAATTAAATACACAACTTGCGAGAAATAAACCCGAAAAGCATGGAAATCCTAGTTTTACCATTTAGAAAAAAAATAAAAAATAAATATTATTATTCTTTACAGCCAACAGCTGCATCAAATCCAATACAATGATTTAAAAACTAGATCCCAAAATAGCCAGCCATAAATATGCTATAATTAAAAGCTAACCAAACAATAAACTTCAGAGTTATATATTTATTTATATGAAAGGCTTCATTAGTTTTCTTGTCAAAAGGTGGTAAATATCTGTACATTGAACTCATTCCTTTGCAGTTCACAAGAAACAACAGTTTGTTTTCACTTTACAACGAAGCTTTTAGAATCGAGGCATTACCCCTTCCCCCTCCACCATATAAACACTGAGTAGTCAAAATGGAAGCCATTACATTTTCCATATTAAAATATTTATCATAACTGTCACCAGCTACCCCCTAGCAATTTATATTATTTACTGTATCCCTAAATTGACAGGAAAAAAGTGTCTTTTTCATGAAACCATCGTAATGCATAATTCCATGGTTTCCTACATACCGGATGTGCGTTGACAGGATGCGATAATTACCCCTATTTAAATCTTTGCGGAAATGATAAAAGTCAGGTTGACGCCTTAAAGGGAATTAACATGCCTAAGAATTGACGGAAGTAAGTTGTCACTTTTAACTAAAAATATAGAAAGCATGAATTTGTCGAAAAAGAGAATTATTTACAATGAAAGAATTAAAATCGTTAACAGTGAGGGGATTATATGGTGAAAAAGAGCGTATTTTACGCTTTCTAACGACTATAAACAACACATAGTGGAGTTTGTATTGGGGAGGGGGTTTACCTGAATTTGAATATACTGGAGGAGGACTATGTAAAATGATTTTATTTGGAAATAACCTAAGAAAATTTACTAAACAGAACTCACATTATTAATCATTGTAGCTAAAGTTTCATTGTCAACAATATTTGATGCTCTATCCATGGTGGCTTGAGACTATATGATAATTTAACCGCAACGCATGTCCGTTATATACAAAATCTCAGGGGCGAATTGTGATGTAAAGGGAAACCTTACGTAACTCCCTAATTGGCCTAGAAAGAGACACGTGATCTTGTCCCGTTGGCGGATCAATACACTTGGAAACAACAAACAAATTGACAAAGAAAGAGACACGTGATCTTGTCCCGTTAGACTCGATCAATAATCCAGCAATTGTTGATGTGAACTTATGTTGACATCCAAGAGAACAACAAATAAATTGACCAACACTCATAACCATCAAAAAATTATCCAATAACCAGATGTCTACATCCAAGTTGTTGTTGGACTTATGTTGACATCCAAGAAAACAACAAATAAATTGACAATCACACATAACCATCAAACAATCATCCAATAACCAGATGTCTACAGTCAGCAATGTTGTTGAACTTATGTTCACATCCATCAAACAGTGAGAAAAACCATGAAAAAACATCAACAGTGAGAAAAACCATGAAAAAACATCAAAGTGAGAAAAACCATGAAAAAACATCCTCAGTGAGAAAAACCATAAAAACATGCATAAATTATGTACTCCCCGGACTGGTACCCCCTTCCCTACTCCCCCCACCCGAAATATTTGTCCTACGCGTAAAAACATAAACAAAATTTTTGATGCGTTTTTAAAAGTATTTTTGTCCCCCCTAAAAAAGTACCTCCCTTCCCTGCAAAAATCTTGGATACGGTCCTGCCTGGAACATTTTGGAATCTTTCCTTTTTCAACAACTTTTAAGATTAATTATAATTTCCAAGTACTTAATATTATTTTTGATCCAAAAAACATACAATACTTCTGAATATTAATTTTGTCTAAACTTTCACAGACGAGCAATTGCTATAAAAAAGAATGACAAAATACAAACCAAAGAAAAATTAAACCTTTCGTTATAAACGGTACTGTTGCATTATGTGGGCACCACTATATACTGTATCAAGGAAACCAGTCACAAAACCCATCAAACGGGCTATTTGCAAGATACCAATATAGATAAATGATTGCGAAGCCGTGGTTTCTCAATGAGTTAAAATATTTAAACGATTTTTTTTGGGGGGGGGGGGGTTAGGGGGGAAATGTACCTATGTTAGGTTAGGTTACGTATTGAATGTATGATATGCTTTATCCCCCACCCCTCCCCCCTAATGTGCAAATTGTTTCTTAATGTGCTTATCAGTAGAGAGGGGTCAGGAAGCGCCACCCCTCACCCCTGCTGCCACCTACAACTTTTTTTAACACCATATATTGATCCCGTACGAACCACGTGAGTTATTGTTTTCTCAGTGAGAATGAAAAAAAAGGAATTTTCTCACTTGAAAAAACAGGAATTTTGTCACATTTATGTATGTTTTTATGGTTTTTGTCAGTGAGAATTTGAAAAACAGGAACTTTCTCACATTTTGTATGTTTTTATGGGTTTTGTCAGTGAGAATTTGAAAAAACAGGAACTTTCTCACTGAGAAAACCATAAACCACGTGGTGCTGTCACGAGTCAGAACACCTGTGCTGTCGACCTCAATTCACCTATCGTGAATCAATAATTCCCCTTAGAAACAACAAATTAATTTCCCTTTCTTGACAGATCAATCAATCAATGACATCATCTGTCAGACTTTAAAAATTTTCGCCTAGAAACATTTCTCCAGGAATAGATCCAAATCATTAATGTCTTTGCCTCGGGAACAGTTCTACTGGTCGAACTCCAAAGGATATTAATAACCAAAGGCCATGGAAACAATTAGGCAAGAAACATCTTAGCGATGAATTGTTTTAGCGCGCGAAAAGGTTTCATATTAATTTGAAATGCGTTAGCGCAGAGATGCCAATAACAAAGGAACACGCTGAATTTACGTTTAGGGATTATTTGGGCGAAACCGTTTTAGACAGGTTATGGAACTATTTCGGCGAAACAGATAGAGACATTTTAAAAGAAGATTTTTGAAGAGATTTTAGAAGAGAATTTGAGTGTGGTCGTTATAATACACAAGTTTCATTTGAACAGTGTTGTGAGGTCCTCTAACCCAACCCCAAAGGGTTCCAATCCTCCTACCCCAACCCCGAAGGAAGCCCCCGGTCCTCAAAGCCCCCCAAACTCCCAAAGGGCCACCGGCGCCCCCAAAGGCCCACCCAGACCCCCAAAGGCCATCCCCAGGCCCCAAATGTCCCCCAGGCTCCCAACTGTCCCCCCGGACACTCAAAGGCCCTCCCAAGCTCCCAAAGGGCCACCGGCGCCCCAAAGGCCCACCCAGACCCCCAAATGCCATCCCCGGGCCCCCCAAAGGCACATCGAGCTCCCAAAGGACCAACGGGGTCCCAAAGTCCCTCCACCGGGCCCCAAATGTCCCCCAGCCCCCCAAAGGCCCTCCCGGCTCCCCAAAGTCCCCCCCCGACCCCCAACTGCCATCTCCGGACCCCAAAGCCCCTCCACCGGTCCCCAAAGGTCACCCCGAGCTCCCAAAGGACCACCGAACCTCAAGGGACCCACAGACCCTCAAAGGCTCTCCCCGAGCATCCGTCATTCGTTGATGTTTGTTGTCTGAAACCGATGATTCGGGATGTGTAGTTTGCTACTTCAGGCTTTTCTGAGCTAAGGTTTCCTTAACTAAGAAATCCAACTCAGAAAAGTCAAAAATAACAAACTACATATCCCAAATCATAAGTTTCACTCAACACACACCAACGAAAGGCTAAGAAACCTAGCTCATAAAAGCCTGAAATAGCAAACTACTCATCCCAAACTATTGGTTTCAGACAACATTCACCTAGGAAATACTAGGAAACCTTAGCTCAGAAAAGCCTGAAGTAGCAAACTACACATCCCAAATCATAGGTTTCAGACAACACACATCAACGAAAGACGGGTGCTCGGGGAGAGCCTTTGAGGGTCTGTGGGTCCCTTGAGGGTGGTTGGTCCCTTGGGAGCTCGGGGGGGCCTTTGGGGACCGGGGGATGGGGTTTGGAGGTCCGGGGATGGCATTTGGGGGTCTGAGTGGGCCTTTGGGGCGCCGGGAGGGTCTGTGGGTGCCTGGGGGACATTTGGGGACCGGTGGAGGGCCTTTGGGACCCCGTTGGTCCTTTGGGAGCTCGATGTGCCTTTGGGGGGCCCGGGGATGGCATTTGGGGGTCTGGGTGGGCCTTTGGGGCGCCGGTGGCCCTTTGGGAGCTTGGGGGGCCTTTGAGTGTCCGGGGGGACAGTTGGGAGCCTGGGGGACATTTGGGGCCTGGGGATGGCCTTTGGTCGTCTGGGTGGGCCTTTGGGGGCGCCGGTGGCCCTTTGGGAGTTTGGGGGGCTTTGAGGACCGGGGGCTTCCTTCGGGGTTGGGGTAGGAGGATTGGAACCCTTTGGGGTTGGGTTAGAGGACCTCACAACACTGTTCAAATGAAACTTGTGTTTTATAACGACCACACTCAAATTCTCTTCTAAAATCTCTTCAAAAATCTTGTTTTAAAATGTCTCTATCTGTTTCGCCGAAATAGTTCCATAACCTGTCTAAAACGGTTTCGCCCAAATAATCCCTAAACGTAAATTCAGCGTGTTCCTTTGTTATTGGCATCTCTGCGCTAACGCATTTCAAATTAATATGAAACCTTTTCGCGCGCTAAAACAATTCATCGCTAAGATGTTTCTTGCCTAATTGTTTCCATGGCCTTTGGTTATTAATATCCTTTGGAGTTCGACCAGTAGAACTGTTCCCGAGGCAAAGACATTAATGATTTGGATCTATTCCTGGAGAAATGTTTCTAGGCGAAAATTTTTAAAGTCTGACAGATGATGTCATTGATTGATTGATCTGTCAAGAAAGGGGAAATTAATTTGTTGTTTCTAAGGGGAATTATTGATTCACGATAGGTGAATTGAGGTCGACAGCACAGGTGTTCTGACTCGTGACAGCACCACGTGGTTTATGGTTTTCTCAGTGAGAAAGTTCCTGTTTTTTCAAATTCTCACTGAAAACCATAAAACATACAAAAATGTGAGAAAGTTCTGATTTCACTGACAAAACCATAAAACAGACATAAATGTGACAAAATTCATGGTTTTTCAAGTGAGAAAATTCCTGTTTTTTCATTCTCACTGACAAAACCATAAATCACGTGGTTCGTACGGGATCAATATATGGTGTTAAAAAAAGTTGTAGGTGGCAGCAGGGGTGAGGGGTGGCGCTTCCTGACCCCTCTCTACTCTTATCCAGCCCAAATTGTTTCTAAACTATTATATATCCATCCTATTTTATTTTATTTCATTAGCATTAACCAAACTTGACTTCTTTCGTGGTGCCCGCATAATGCACCAGTACCTAAAAAACTTTAAGTAAGAAGTTACTTCTGCTAATGTTAATCAAAACTCGAGAAAAAGAGTTTTCAATACCAAAATGCACATCAAAGGAATTAGCACTTTATGGTAATTCTATACACTCCTTGAATCTGCTTTCGTTATTCGATTTAATATGTTTCAAATGCTTCAAATCTTACTACGTGCTGAAAATTGTAACATAATACAATGGAAAACATTTTGCAAGAAATGTTTTTATTGTAAAATGTATTTAATTAATATTTGTTTGCAACAACAATTTTTTAAATTCAATGTGTTGTTTGAAGTTTTTAATCTAAAAAATAGGATATACTTCTTGCCCAATTTCATCTGAATTACACCTATATTCCGTCAGGGCTTCCACTATCCCCGAATTTTCGGGGATTTCCCCGAAAATCAATGTGTTTTCCCGAAATTTTTTTTTCTCCCCGAATCCCTGAAAATCACCCAATCATGGTGTCATCCCTAGCAAATAATATTTGACATACCATAATTTATAACTACTCTCTTGTTCGTTAATTTTCGTCTTCTTTGTTGCTTTGCGTAAGAACCAGACTGATATAATTTAAGCATAACCGTTTCTTCATATGTTCACAAAAGTATCATTTTCCTGAATTTATTTTAAACCATTTCGACCTGAATGCAGTATTCCTAATGCTATAACATTTTCGTATTTACATCATTCTTGGTCAAGACAATCTTGACAAGATTAGTCAAGAATTATACTTGAAGGGGTTTAACGGAAGTACGAAACGTTCAGTTAGAAGTTGGAATTAAGATTTTGAAATTGAACTTCCAGAGAAGAAGAATTGTTTTAAAAGCTGAATCGTTAGATAATTTTTGTTTTCTTTTGCTATTTTTGGTTGTGGGCATATGAAAAGATGATACATTGAAGGAATTGATCTTTTTGCCAGAAATTCTTACTGTTTAAATTTTTGTTTCATTCGGTTTGTAAGAATTGGTGGCCCGTGCTTACCTCCCCTTCGGTGATTACTTCCCCCGCTCCCCCGTGGAAAATGCCCCCGGCAAACAACCCTCCCCAAAAAATACCCCCCTTCCCGTGGAAAATAAGGCTTTCCAAATTTGAGAATTTTATTTGAGATTTTTTTTCCATAGGGGGGAGGAATGGTACTGGTGTATTATGCACCCCTCACTCAAGCTTATGCTGTGTAAAACTCGAGAACAAACCGGTTTCTTCGTCAGTTTCTTTCAGCTTAGCACGAGACAAGACAAAGACAAGTGACAGAATAGATGGGAAATATATAATTTGGGTTCTATATTTGCACATAAGGGAGGGGGGTAAAGTATTTGAACAGTGTGAAATCAGAAAACAATTCTTACTTCATATATGCAGAATAATTGTACCTAACACATTTTCCTTGCAGACCCGCTATAATTTACCCCCCCCCCCCCTAATGTGCAAATATATAGCCGAAATTTGTTTCTAAAGCAACGAAGAAACAGGTGTACTCTCGAGTTTTACACCTCGTAAACTTGAGTGAGTGGCGTATAACATACAAGTGCCGGAATCATTTATGGAGAGAGAGTTGGATTTCCCGTTATTGTTTAAAAACAATCAGAAGTTAAATATAGAAAAAACAAGTATTTTCAGCTGAAAGTAAGGAGCATCATCAAAACTTAAGAAGACCAGGAATTATTACGTATATGAAAGGAGTTGTCCCCTCCTCCTCAAGACCTTGCTCTTTACACAAACGTTTTAACTTTTTGTCCTAATTCTTTAGGAACGATTCTTGAAACACAATGGCTGTTTAATTAGCCTAGAACAATAAGCTTTGTTTTAAAATTGTTAAAAAAACAACTTTGTTTAAAAAAAAACTTTAACGTAAAGAGCGAAGTCTTGAGGAGGAGGCAGCCCCTTTAATGTGTGTAATAATTTCAGTTCGTATTAATGTTTGATGTTGCTCCTTTCTTTCAGTTTAAGAACTTGTTGTTTTTATCTAATTACTTACAGATAGTATTTGTTAATGGGAAACATAAGTTTTTTAAAGAAGAGTAAAGAGCCTCATTAAACCAAAAACGAGTAGAGTTAAAGTCAAATAATCTCCAAAGTAAAAAAACTTTAACGTGAAGAGCGAGGTCTTGAGGAGGAGGCAACCCCTTTCATATATATAATAATTTCAGTTCGTATTAAGGTTTGATGTTGCTCCTTTCTTTCAGTTCTTTCAGTTGTTTTTATTTAATTACTTACAGATAGTATTTGTTAATGGGAAACATAAGTTTTTTAAAGAAGAGTAAAGAGCCTCATTAAACCAAAAACGAGCAGAGATAAAGTCAAATAATCTCCAAAGTAAAAAAACTTTAACGTGAAGAGCGAGGTCTTGAGGAGGAGGCAACCCCTTTCATATATATAATAATTTCAGTTCGTATTAAGGTTTGATGTTGCTCCTTTCTTTCAGTTCTTTCAGTTGTTTTTATCTAATTACTTACAGATAGTATTTGTTAATGGGAAACATAAGTTTTTTAAAGAAAAGTAAAGAGCCTCAATAAACCAAAAATGAGCAGAAATAAAGTCAAATCATCTTCAAAGTAAAAAAACTTTAACGTGAAGAGGGAGGTCTTGAGGAGGAGGCAACCCCTTTCATATATATAATAATTTCAGTTCGTATTAAGGTTTGATGTTGCTCCTTTCTTTCAGTTCTTTCAGTTGTTTTTATCTAATTACTTACAGATAGTATTTGTTAATGGGAAACATAAGTTTTTTAAAGAAAAGTAAAGAGCCTCAATAAACCAAAAATGAGCAGAAATAAAGTCAAATCATCTTCAAAGTAAAAAAACTTTAACGTGAAGAGCGAGGTCTTGAGGAGGAGGCAACCCCTTTCATATATATAATAATTTCAGTTCGTATTAAGGTTTGATGTTGCTCCTTTCTTTCAGTTCTTTCAGTTGTTTTTATCTAATTACTTACAGATAGTATTTGTTAATGGGAAACATAAGTTTTTTAAAGAAAAGTAAAGAGCCTCAATAAACCAAAAATGAGCAGAAATAAAGTCAAATCATCTTCAAAGTAAAAAACTTTAACGTGAAGAGGGAGGTCTTGAGGAGGAGGCAACCCCTTTCATATATATAATAATTTCAGTTCGTATTAAGGTTTGATGTTGCTCCTTTCTTTCAGTTCTTTCAGTTGTTTTTATCTAATTACTTACAGATAGTATTTGTTAATGGGAAACATAAGTTTTTTAAAGAAAAGTAAAGAGCCTCATTAAACCAAAAATGAGCAGAAATAAAGTCAAATAATCTTCAAAGTAAAAAAACTTTAACGTGAAGAGGGAGGTCTTGAGGAGGAGGCAACCCCTTTCATATATATAATAATTTCAGTTCGTATTAAGGTTTGATGTTGCTCCTTTCTTTCAGTTCTTTCAGTTGTTTTTATCTAATTACTTACAGATAGTATTTGTTAATGGGAAACATAAGTTTTTTAAAGAAGAGTAAAGAGCCTCATTAAACCAAAAACGAGCAGAGATAAAGTCAAATAATCTCCAAAGTAAAAAAACTTTAACGTGAAGAGGGAGGTCTTGAGGAGGAGGCAACCCCTTTCATATATATAATAATTTAAGTTCGTATTAAGGTTTGATGTTGCTCCTTTCTTTCAGTTCTTTCAGTTGTTTTTATCTAATTACTTACAGATAGTATTTGTTAATGGGAAACATAAGTTTTTTAAAGAAAAGTAAAGAGCCTCAATAAACCAAAAATGAGCAGAAATAAAGTCAAATCATCTTCAAAGTAAAAAAACTTTAACGTGAAGAGCGAGGTCTTGAGGAGGAGGCAACCCCTTTCATATATATAATAATTTCAGTTCGTATTAAGGTTTGATGTTGCTCCTTTCTTTCAGTTCTTTCAGTTGTTTTTATCTAATTACTTACAGATAGTATTTGTTAATGGGAAACATAAGTTTTTTAAAGAAAAGTAAAGAGCCTCAATAAACCAAAAATGAGCAGAAATAAAGTCAAATCATCTTCAAAGTAAAAAAACTTTAACGTGAAGAGCGAGGTCTTGAGGAGGAGGCAACCCGTTTCATATATATAATAATTTCAGTTCGTATTAAGGTTTGATGTTGCTCCTTTCTTTCAGTTCTTTCAGTTGTTTTTATCTAATTACTTACAGATAGTATTTGTTAATGGGAAACATAAGTTTTTTAAAGAAAAGTAAAGAGCCTCAATAAACCAAAAATGAGCAGAAATAAAGTCAAATCATCTTCAAAGTAAAAAACTTTAACGTGAAGAGGGAGGTCTTGAGGAGGAGGCAACCCCTTTCATATATATAATAATTTCAGTTCGTATTAAGGTTTGATGTTGCTCCTTTCTTTCAGTTCTTTCAGTTGTTTTTATCTAATTACTTACAGATAGTATTTGTTAATGGGAAACATAAGTTTTTTAAAGAAGAGTAAAGAGCCTCATTAAACCAAAAACGAGCAGAGATAAAGTCAAATAATCTCCAAAGTAAAAAAACTTTAACGTGAAGAGCGAGGTCTTGAGGAGGAGGCAACCCCTTTCATATATATAATAATTTCAGTTCGTATTAAGGTTTGATGTTGCTCCTTTCTTTCAGTTCTTTCAGTTGTTTTTATCTAATTACTTACAGATAGTATTTGTTAATGGGAAACATAAGTTTTTTAAAGAAAAGTAAAGAGCCTCAATAAACCAAAAATGAGCAGAAATAAAGTCAAATCATCTTCAAAGTAAAAAAACTTTAACGTGAAGAGGGAGGTCTTGAGGAGGAGGCAACCCCTTTCATATATATAATAATTTCAGTTCGTATTAAGGTTTGATGTTGCTCCTTTCTTTCAGTTCTTTCAGTTGTTTTTATCTAATTACTTACAGATAGTATTTGTTAATGGGAAACATAAGTTTTTTAAAGAAAAGTAAAGAGCCTCAATAAACCAAAAATGAGCAGAAATAAAGTCAAATCATCTTCAAAGTAAAAAAACTTTAACGTGAAGAGGGAGGTCTTGAGGAGGAGGCAACCCCTTTCATATATATAATAATTTCAGTTCGTATTAAGGTTTGATGTTGCTCCTTTCTTTCAGTTCTTTCAGTTGTTTTTATCTAATTACTTACAGATAGTATTTGTTAATGGGAAACATAAGTTTTTTAAAGAAGAGTAAAGAGCCTCATTAAACCAAAAACGAGCAGAAATAAAGTCAAATAATCTCCAAAGTAAAAAAACTTTAACGTGAAGAGGGAGGTCTTGAGGAGGAGGCAACCCCTTTCATATATATAATAATTTCAGTTCGTATTAAGGTTTGATGTTGCTCCTTTCTTTCAGTTCTTTCAGTTGTTTTTATCTAATTACTTACAGATAGTATTTGTTAATGGGAAACATAAGTTTTTTAAAGAAGAGTAAAGAGGCTCATTAAACCAAAAACGAGCAGAGATAAAGTCAAATAATCTCCAAAGTAAAAAAACTTTAACGTGAAGAGGGAGGTCTTGAGGAGGAGGCAACCCCTTTCATATATATAATAATTTCAGTTCGTATTAAGGTTTGATGTTGCTCCTTTCTTTCAGTTCTTTCAGTTGTTTTTATCTAATTACTTACAGATAGTATTTGTTAATGGGAAACATAAGTTTTTTAAAGAAAAGTAAAGAGCCTCAATAAACCAAAAATGAGCAGAAATAAAGTCAAATCATCTTCAAAGTAAAAAAACTTTAACGTGAAGAGCGAGGTCTTGAGGAGGAGGCAACCCCTTTCATATATATAATAATTTCAGTTCGTATTAAGGTTTGATGTTGCTCCTTTCTTTCAGTTCTTTCAGTTGTTTTTATCTAATTACTTACAGATAGTATTTGTTAATGGGAAACATAAGTTTTTTAAAGAAAAGTAAAGAGCCTCAATAAACCAAAAATGAGCAGAAATAAAGTCAAATCATCTTCAAAGTAAAAAAACTTTAACGTGAAGAGCGAGGTCTTGAGGAGGAGGCAACCCCTTTCATATATATAATAATTTCAGTTCGTATTAAGGTTTGATGTTGCTCCTTTCTTTCAGTTCTTTCAGTTGTTTTTATCTAATTACTTACAGATAGTATTTGTTAATGGGAAACATAAGTTTTTTAAAGAAAAGTAAAGAGCCTCATTAAACCAAAAACGAGCAGAAATAAAGTCAAATCATCTTCAAAGTAAAAAATCTTTAACGTGAAGAGCGAGGTCTTGAGGAGGAGGCAACCCCTTTCATATATATAATAATTTCAGTTCGTATTAAGGTTTGATGTTGCTCCTTTCTTTCAGTTCTTTCAGTTGTTTTTATCTAATTACTTACAGATAGTATTTGTTAATGGGAAACATAAGTTTTTTAAAGAAAAGTAAAGAGCCTCAATAAACCAAAAATGAGCAGAAATAAATTCAAATCATCTTCAAAGTAAAAAAACTTTAACGTGAAGAGGGAGGTCTTGAGGAGGAGGCAACCCCTTTCATATATATAATAATTTCAGTTCGTATTAAGGTTTGATGTTGCTCCTTTCTTTCAGTTCTTTCAGTTGTTTTTATCTAATTACTTACAGATAGTATTTGTTAATGGGAAACATAAGTTTTTTAAAGAAGAGTAAAGAGCCTCAATAAACCAAAAATGAGCAGAAATAAAGTCAAATCATCTTCAAAGTAAAAAAACTTTAACGTGAAGAGGGAGGTCTTGAGGAGGAGGCAACCCCTTTCATATATATAATAATTTCAGTTCGTATTAAGGTTTGATGTTGCTCCTTTCTTTCAGTTCTTTCAGTTGTTTTTATCTAATTACTTACAGATAGTATTTGTTAATGGGAAACATAAGTTTTTTAAAGAAAAGTAAAGAGCCTCAATAAACCAAAAATGAGCAGAAATAAAGTCAAATCATCTTCAAAGTTAAAAAACTTTAACGTGAAGAGGAGGTCTTGAGGAGGAGGCAACCCCTTTCATATATATAATAATTTCAGTTCGTATTAAGGTTTGATGTTGCTCCTTTCTTTCAGTTCTTTCAGTTGTTTTTATCTAATTACTTACAGATAGTATTTGTTAATGGGAAACATAAGTTTTTTAAAGAAGAGTAAAGAGCCTCATTAAACCAAAAACGAGCAGAAATAAAGTCAAATAATCTCCAAAGTAAAAAAACTTTAACGTGAAAGAGCGAGGTCTTGAGGAGGAGGCAACCCCTTTCATATATATAATAATTTCAGTTCGTATTAAGGTTTGATGTTGCTCCTTTCTTTCAGTTCTTTCAGTTGTTTTTATCTAATTACTTACAGATAGTATTTGTTAATGGGAAACATAAGTTTTTTAAAGAAAAGTAAAGAGCCTCAATAAACCAAAAATGAGCAGAAATAAAGTCAAATCATCTTCAAAGTAAAAAATCTTTAACGTGAAGAGCGAGGTCTTGAGGAGGAGGCAACCCCTTTCATATATATAATAATTTCAGTTCGTATTAAGGTTTGATGTTGCTCCTTTCTTTCAGTTCTTTCAGTTGTTTTTATCTAATTACTTACAGATAGTATTTGTTAATGGGAAACATAAGTTTTTTAAAGAAAAGTAAAGTAAGCCTCAATAAACCAAAAATGAGCAGAAATAAAAGTCAAATCATCTTCAAAGTAAAAAAAACTTTAACGTGAAGAGCGAGGTCTTGAGGAGGAGGCAACCCCTTTCATATATATAATAATTTCAGTTCGTATTAAGGTTTGATGTTGCTCCTTTCTGTCAGTTCTTTCAGTTGTTTTTATATAATTACTTACAGATAGTATTTGTTAATGGGAAACATAAGTTTTTTAAAGAAGAGTAAAGAGGCACATTAATCCAAAAACGAGCAGAGTTAATGCAAGTAATCTTCAAAATAAAAAAACTATGGAGTCTAATAGAAAAAAAAATAAAAAGATGTAAGATATTTTCTTATATGAAAAAGACTATGTCAATAAAAATGAACGAAAATTAATATAAAAAGTGTTTTCAACAAATAGAGAAGTTTTAAGACTATAAGGAGCAGATATCAGAATATTTATATCAACCAATATTTATATCAATATTTATATCAATTATATTTATATCAATATTTATATCAAACTCACAATGCATGGTTATTTGTTTGTTTTTTTTAAAGTAAAGTGCAAATTACTTTCTGGTCTGAAGAAGACAAGGGTGTTATCAGCCATATTGCTTTTGATTTTTGCTCGTTTTACATTTGGAAGATAAGACTTTGACAACGTTTTTTGACATCGTAGAATTTGACTAACGCTTTCGTCCGTAAAACTTAAACAATAAGAATTTGTTGGTTCCCAAATCAAACTATCTTTTCAAAGGATGGCTAAAACTTCTAAAATTTTTTGGTGTCATATTTTTTAGCTTAATTTTGATGATTGCTTGCCTACATTTTCTCTTCTTCAATTTTTTTTTAATTTGGCACCCGCAACTGCCAAAAAATGCAGTTGTTCATATAGAAGTCTTTTCAGCACATATGGATTTGCGTTTATTTTCTAAATTTTTAAGATAACTCTGGTGTGTAAATTGCTCTTTTTCCCGTTCCTTAGCACTTTTCAACGAAACTAAAAAAAAAACTGAAATAAAAGTCTTAAATTTGGGAACCTTATTTTCCACGGGAGGGGGGGTATTCTCCGGGAGGTATTTTCCGCGGGGGGAGAGAGCTGTTTTTTGGGGGGAGGGGCATAATTCCATCTCTTCTTAAGAACTATCCCTAAATACAATCTTCTTACCGTGAAAAATGAGAGTCTCTTTTTTTTATGAGGGTCTCATTATAAGACTGCAATAGTTACTATATTTGGAACATTGACGGCCGCAGGGGTGGTGGGAGGGACGGTGGTTAATCGGTGACTCTGTAGTAATTATTAGGTAACCAAAAGAAAGGAAAGCATCAGAAGTGCATCCAGGATTTTTGTTCGGGGGGGGGGGTTACTAATTTTTTTTTTGGGGGGGGGGTTACTAAAAAAATCGGGGAGGGGGGGGTGACACAAAATCTCAAAAAATGCATACAAAATTTGTTTATGTCCATTTTTGTTACGTTTTTACGAGTCAAACAAACATTTCAGGGGAGGGGGTTCAAACCGGGCAACTCCCCCCCCCCCTGGATCTGGCCTTCGAAAACATAGTAAAAACAAACAATGAATGTTCTGAGGGGGTATTTTCCAGGGGGGGGGTATTTTCTGTGTTTTTTTCGCGGGGGTATTTCCAGCAGGGGAGTATTTTCTGTGTTTTTTTTCTGGGGGGGGGGTATTTGCCGTTTTTTCCACGGGAGGATTTTCTGGGGGGTGTAAACACCTAGAATCTTGGAATCAGCATGGCAAACCAATAATGCATCAATTATGGTAAAAATTCCCTTTTTAATTTAAGTTAAAATTTTCTTTTTTAATTTAGTTCCTGTTTGTTTTAAGTTTTAATGTTGTCCCTTACTTATAAGTTGAATTTTGTTTATTTACCTATCTAGAAACCGCAAACAATATTTGTTTTTAATTATTATTAATGAATTACTGAAATTAATGACTTCATGAAAAACTGCCACTGGTATTTACAGTTCACTATTTTGAAGATAATTTTGAAGTTTTCGCCGCAATATCAGCAATAAGTGTTTTCAGCTATGGATTCCAATCCCGTGCTCTGACTCTAAAACTTACTCTGTAAAAGACTTTATTTACTACGCGGATCCAAGCCCTATTGAGCCTGAAAACGAAGCTAAAACCAATTTTGGCTTCCAAATTTCCGCAACGAAATTCCATTTTTTTTCTCCGAAAAATTCCCCGAATCTTGAAGACTTGTTCCCGAAAACTCCCCAAATTTTTAAGAGTTGTCCCCGAATTTTAAGATTCGAGAGGGGTCGTGCCTATATTGTCCCCGAATTTTAAGTCCTGCCTATATTATATTCTTTAAACTAATTTTTGAAAAGCTGTATTACCTTGAAAAATGGTAACTCTGACTTCAGGTCTCAGCTTAAAATGTTGGACCATTTTCTGAAGGCAAATAATAGTAGAGGAGGGGGTCCGACTCCGAACAGCACCACGTGGTTTATGGTTTTCTCACTGAGAATGAAAAAACAGGAATTTTCTCACTTGGAAAAACAGGAATTTTCTCACATTTATGGTTGTTTTCATGGATGGTTATGTGTGTTGTTCGATTTATTTGATGTTTTTCTCGGATGTCAACATCAAATTATGGATGTTTTATGGTTTTTGTCAGTGAGAATTTGAAAAACAGGAACTTTCTCACATTTATGTCTGTTTTCATGGATGGTTATGTGTGTTGTTCGATTTATTTGATGTTTTTCATGTCTGTTTAATGGATGATCCAGAAATAGTATTTGTTGTTGTTGCTCGAGGCAATGTTATGACATTCCCGGAAACAGTTAGATCACGTGTTTCCTTCTCAGCCAATCAGCGAGTCGGATACATCCTCCTTCTCAGCCAATCAGAGACGTGCTTACATATGATTTCCCCGTTACATAACAATTCACCCTTGAGATTTCGTATATAACGGACATGCAATGTGATTCAATTATCAGAAAGTATTTTGACGCTGTGTAAACAACAATGAATAAATTTGATGAATTAGAAGCCATGTCTACTTCAATTTGCAATGTAAGTACATTTTTTATTTTCAAACGAATTTTCCTTGGACATCCTCCAGTATATTCAGCTAAAACGTAAATATATTCCTTTACCCCAATTCCCCCCCCCCCCAAACCATACAAACATCATTATAATCAATGGAAAACATAAAATATATTCTTTTACCCTCGAACCCTAAACCCCCCCCCACCCTTGTTTTACAATACCAAATTCTTGCAAAAATCAATAATTCTATATTAGTTAAATTATATACTTTATCTATTTTGATTTAAAGTGTATACTGACTTTAGTCACTGTTGTTATTAGCTTGCTCTGGTTTTGACACAAGACTCCAATGTGAGGCATATAATTAGCTATCACCCTTTCCGGCTTACAAACGCGGTCAACGGAACTATTCTTCTGTCAAATTAAAACACAATGATGCAATAATTAAGCTAAGACCTACAAAACCTGTGTGGAAGTAGAGAAACAAGTTATTTTCGCATTAGGGTCTAACAATATCCCCAGCCCGCACCCCGGGTCTTACTCCACCAAAGTCTCGCAAAAAGAAATAATTTTTTGATAAATTCCTTCCTTCTATATTTACCGCTAAATCCCCCCCTCCCACCATTGTTTTACAATCAAATTCTCGCAAAAAAGAAATAATTATCCTTCCTTCTATATTTCCAGCTAAAGTGACCGCTGACTTCTGTCAATTTTTAGTGAAAATGCCGTTCTGTTTTGACACAAGACTCCAGTGCGTGGCTGAAATTAGCTGTCACCCTTTTTAAAGCACTTCCTGTAAAAGGTTTCTCAGATCAAAATGGGATGTTTTTCTCCTATCAAATTAAAACGGTTTCATGCAGACAATTGCAATTTATTAAGCGCAGGCATATACAATCTCTTTTTGGAGAACCGGTAAAATATCGTTATTTTCAAATTAAGATCTAACAATATATTTAGGACATTGGTGAAAGGGGGGGGGCATCATTTTAAAATGAAAAAAAAAACTGTTTCGTCGCGTTTGGGTAGTAAGAGAACCGAGGGTTTCTAAGAAAAAAAGATAGCTTTATTATTAGTACATTTACATACAAGATTGTAATTTAGGCCTATAAGCTGCTAGGCTAACAATTTTTTTTCTATTTTAAAAAACTATAGACGGGAAACATTTAAAAAATTTTCTCAGCATGGTAAAAATAGGGGCATTTCTTGCAAATTTTACCTATTGCTGTGCTTTTGGGTTTAGGGGGAGGGGGTTTCTTAGTGATAAATGCATTTCTAGAAAAAATTATATGGATGATGATACTAACTTTCTTTCTATAAAAAGGGGCAAATTATTTTGAAACTAATTTTTTCTCTTCTTTTTAAGGCAAATTGTGAAGAATGCGTGCCCCCTCCTTCCAAGAAAGCGAGGATTAATAATGCGGGCCCTGCGATGGCTACTGTCCGGCAATATGGTAGCTGGACGAAGCCTCCAAAACAAGTGCAATCATCTGTACAAGAATGTAATGCCGCTGGCCCGTCCACCTTCCATCATACGTTGCCTGGGCCTTCAAGAGCTGCCCCACTTATGCACGGTCAAGAAGTGGTCCTCCAGCATGCACTACCTGGTCCTTCGGATGCCCAAGTGCAGCCGGGATATGCAAATGTAAGCAATTTTTTCCTACCTGTCTATTTCTTCATTTTTCAGTCCTTTTCAATCCCAATATAAACTTATCTCTGTGAGATATTAACCCCTATTACATATCTAAATGTAATTTTTTGCAAATAAACCACTCTTTTCTCTGCCCCCCCTCCCTCGGAGATATCTAAATGTAATTTTTTGCAAAGAAACCGCTCTTTTCTAATCTTTGCTATCGCTTCGATATCTCATAAGCGAATATTTTTAGGTAATTTATATTAATAATCACTGCCTTTGAAACTCAAAATGCTATTTTTTCGAATTTTTGCTATTTTCTATGCATTCCCCCCTATCTCTTCGCCGTTATCTCATAATTGAATATTTTTCATGTGTAATTTCAATTAATGCTCACCATTTGAAACTCAAAATCTCCTATTTTTCACAATGTATTATCACAAAGTTTCAAGAGAAAGAATTGAGTGAGTTTATTCACATTTATCTATTTGTCACATATGGATCCCGCAATTTGCGCAAGGATATTTTAAAATAACTTTCAATCTTACAAAGCCTTGCCAATATTTTAGTGATGGGGAAACATTGTTGACTATGTACTGAGTTAACGGTTTACAGCATTTAATTGTACTGTTTTCTCGTCTGAAGTTCAGGCTTTTCATTTCAACCACTCGCGTGGGGGCTTACAATAATTGTGAGCTAATGAGGAGTTCACTGAACCTATCTGGACTTAGAAATATTTCAACTGTTTTGGGACATTATGTAAATAACCGGAGCCTGGAATGCGCCGATGGGTCCGGGGAGTGCTGTGGGGGCGTGGTTAGGGAAGCGCCGAGGGGGATGCCCCACGGGTCAGGGAAGTGCCACAGGGATGCGCTGTGGCTCCGAAAAGCGCCACGGATGGTCCGGGAAGCGTTGTGGGACACGGTTAGGGGGGGCATTGGGGGGAGTACCAAAAAAAAAAATTTTTTTAACACTTTGAAAATAAACGAACAAATTGTTACCTTCCATTTCATATCTTAAGTTGGAACTTTCAGTTGTATTAACCAAATGATATTAAGCAATAATAATCCAAATTTAAAAAACAGTAGGGGATGATTTGCACACTTTGAAAATAAGCTATTTTTTCATTTATAGATTGGGCGAGCATTGGTCCCTTATTCGCCGTCCAGTGAAGAAGAGGAAGAACCGATTCTAACACCGCCAGTGGAGATTCAGGACAATTTAACATGGGAGGATTTACATCAAATTCCAGATAATATTGACGACTTTTTAGGTGATTTTTTAAATGTTGATTATCGCGCAGTTGAGCTGGTAGACTTGAGTCCAAACACATTGCAAATTTTATATTATTTTACCGGGGAATTACAAGGTAACCCACCAACCTCCTAAACCCTCACGACTCCACTTCGAAAACCTTAAGAGGAGTCTTCGACTGTTATTGTTGACCCGATGGGGGGAAGGTGAAATCTCCCCGCGGGGGCGGGGTATACAACTTTCCCAGACTTTCAGATGTCCAGCAGACTGTTAAATAATCGAGTTGTTTTCCCTGCAACGTGTGGGGATCCCTTTATTACACTAATGGAGAGAAAATTTGTTTATGGTCCCGTAGAGATTGTGCATGCCTATGTTGAAAAAATTCGTGCAGTACTGGAGAATCATATTCAATTGTGGGGGAGGGATTCAATTTAGGTCTCCATTGTTTTAAAGGTTTTTTATTTGAATGAGGGAAAAAGTGAGGTGTACTATCATTTTATACATTCCGAGATGCGTTTGGCTTATCCAAATTTAGAAAATTTTGAGGGAGCTTTTATAGAGTGGGTGGATCAAATTATAACGCATCTCGAGAACTTTAACGAAAATGGGAGTGGCTCAGTAGTTTTATTTATTGAAAATTTAAGTGTTAATATTTGTAAATTTAAGAAAGATTTTATTTTAAGAGGGGGCAGGCGGGGGGTCTGAGAGGTCAGTAGTTTTAAAATATAATCCTGATCTAGAAGGTTGTAAAGGTGTCCAGAGGATTTGTTTTGAAACAGGTCAAAAGTGTTTCCGATATGCTTTCCTCATATCAGCATTCGAGCCTCTAGCTCGGGAGGCTACCAAGACGAATTTAGACAATTGGGCTATACATGGGAAGGAGGGGTCCCATTTCCCCATTGTAGATTTTTCTTGTTTAGAGGGGAAATACCCAGTAACGCTTCGAGCCATTGATATTTTTGAAAGGGCTAATGCCCATTTAAATATCGGCGTTACTGTGGTACAATACGAAACACAATTCGAAGATGGGACTCGTTCTAAAAAGAAGGGGGTGGTTTTCCCCGTAAGGGGTCCCTCAGTTGATTTGGTTAAACACTGGGTTTGGTTGCTTTACACGCCACCTAGTCAACCGAACACAATCGGTCATTTTAACCCTATCACTGACATTAGTAGAGTCCTGGGGGAGGGTATGAAAAGGGGGGAACGTTTCTCCTGTCCAACATGCTTGTCAAAAGTCCGTAGTGATATAAAACTGCGGGATCATATGAAGCATTGTAGACGACGTGGCTACCAGACAGTGGAAACGGTTTCAGGGGATAGGGCAATTCTACGTCTTAAAAAATTCCAAAATACCCTTCTCCAGTGCAACAAAATATCTTTGGATTGTGAGGCTAAGCTGGTGGAGGTGAATGACCCCAAATATCCAAACCGAGTCAAAGAACATCAGGCCATTGCAGTGTCCTACGCCCACGCGCAAAGAGACAGTTCTAACACCATGCGACTGTTAGAAATAGTTGAAACATGGGATGAGCGGGAGTGCATGGTCAAGTCACTGACTAAACTGATTGGCACGGCTAATGGTGTTATTTCACGTTTGAGAAATACCCATTATACAATGGTGCTGTCTGAAGGGGATCGTCTCGCGATTAAAAATAGGGTGGGTTTGTAAGGGGGAATTTGTTGTGGGGTAGAAGGGGGCTAACAGGAACAGTTGGGGGCGGGGGACCGTCAGAGCTAATGACCATGTGGGGCAGGAACTATCCTCTGGAGGGAGTAATTTTAGAGGGGTTGCGCATCAATCGTGTAATTTAAATGTTAGCCAGCAGTTTTTTATCCCTGTTTTTATTCATAATTCCAATTATGACTTAAAATTTATTTTACCGGCACTGGCACGTATGCACAGGGAGGGAGGGGGAGTAGATTGTCCATGGGTAAATAGTTCATTTACCTACAACATCATTCCCAAATCAGCTGAGAAGTTGTTGCTTCTCTAACTGAAATGTCAGGCAGTGGATAATGGGCATATGAGCTGGAATAAAATCAGGTTTTTAGATTCCTTTAGTTTTTTCTCCAAGGCATTGAGTCAATTGATCCAAGTGAAAAAAAGCGACAATTTTGATAGCTTTCCCTTGCTTAAACAGCACTTTCCAGACAGTGAAATGTATGACCTGTTGACCTGCAAAGGTATATATGCATACGATTATTACTGTTCTGGCACACGTTTAAGTGAGGAGAAACTACCTCCAATGGAGGCTTTTTACAAGTCACTGACCAACAGTGAATGCACAGCCGAGGAGTACGAGTTTGCCCAGACGGTGTGGTCCAAGGGGGATTGTAAAAATGGGTGGGATTATTGTAAACTGTACTTGACCAGTGACGTTCTAACTCTGTTGGATATACTCTGTAAGAACACAGACCAGATCTATTCAGAGTTTGGGTTAGATATAGGCTATTATTTTTCTACACCCCATTTAGTGATAGATTTAATTTTAAAAATTAGAAGCGAGGAAATAGGCCTAATCACCGACGTAGATCAGCTCCTTTTTGTAGAGCGTTCAATGCGGGGGGGGTATGTTTTTCATGGGGACCGCGTCTTATCAACCGATCCGAGCGGACAAAGCACCGGTGCAAAGTCATATGCAGTGTTCTTGGACATGAACTCGTTGTACCCCTCGGCAATATCACACTACTCTTTGCCGTGTGGGAACTATCAATGGCTTGAGAATCCTTGTGAGTTCCCCGACATTACCACTATCGAGGACAATGGGCCACAAGGATGGTTCTTTGAAGTTGACGGTCACATTCCGCTGGCACTTCACGACTCAGTCAAAGATTTTGTTTTTCCTTGTATCAATCGACCCGTGAGCAGGGACTCGCTGAGCCCCTACAATCGTTCATTGGTTGAGGATATGGGGATGCATTGGACCCCCTCTAAACAAAAACTGATTGCTGATTTGGACCCTAAAGAGAATATCGTTGTTCACCATGTGCTTTTGCACTGGATGGTGAGCAACGGTTTCAAGATCACTAAAATACACAGGGTCCTGCAGTTCAATCAGCGACCCTACTTGAAAACGTTTATCGACAACTTTGTTGATAAACGCTCTAAGGCAAATTCAAAGGTGGAGAAGGAAATGTATAAGCTCATTCTAACTTCAGTGTTTGGCAAAATGTGTGAAAGCGTTCGTAATAGATCTCGCTGCGACGTCGTGACTGACCCTCTAGAGTGCACGAATTATTGCCGACCCCAATTTTACCTCGTTCACGAGCATAGAGACTGGAATGGTTCTTCTACACAGGCGAAAGCGAAATGTAGTACTGAACAAGAATATTGCAGGAGGCAGGTCAGTACTAGAAATTTCAAAAAAGCTCATGCTGTCGTTCTTTTACATTGTGTGCAAGGTGCAATGGCCACGGGAGGGGGAGGTTCAAGTTTACTATGGTGATACAGATTCTCTGCTGTTAAAGGTAAATGGGACTGAATTGGATTTATTGGGTGATTTAGAAAATGGGGTGCACATCAGCTCGCGGATGGATTTCACCAACTGGAATCCATCACTCTACCCCGAGTTGGTGAAACGTCAAGCCCCCAACCAACTATTAAAATTAAAATCAGAGACGGGGAGTGATTTGATATCCCGGGGGTGTTCCCGGGCCCCAAAGTTTATTGCGTTGAAACTCACAGTGGGGAAGAAAAGAAGGCGTGTAAAGGGGTGCCTACACATTTTTTAAAGAGCAATTTTAACATGAGCGTGTATAGAGACTGTGTAGAAAGTAGCCTAGTGCCGAGAGCACAAGTGCTTGCAATTTGCTCTCTACAGTATAGAAATTATACTGTGAGAGTGGAAAAGAATGCAATGTCGTGTATATCCGACAAGGTCTATGTGCTCGAGAATGGTGTGAGTGTCCTACCCCATGGCCACTACCGTATTTCAGACCGAGTTGAATGCATTGACTATCGCAAGCAACTTGGTCTGGATAAATTAACCTAATCTGACTAACCACCACTCAACCTCATCTAGCCCAAGCACTAACCACCACCACTAACCCAACCACTAACCTGTAGCAGTGACGACAACTATTGTTTTTCCACCGCGGTTCCCGGGGGGGGAGGGAGGGGGGTTCCCTGCCCGCGGCCCGCCCAGGGGGGGGGGGGGTCCCCGCCCGCGGCCGGCCGGCCTTCGGCCCCCCGCGGCCCCCAGGGGGTGGGGGGACCCACCTTTAAATTCATCATGTTCAACTGTGCTAGTTCATGTTCCCTGAGTGTGTATTTTCTGTTGTACAAAAAGTGTCAGGTATAGAAAAGTGTTTAAGTTGACAAAAAGTGTTGTACAGAAAAGTGATGTTGATTATGGACAAAAAGTGTTTTTTATTGTACAGAAAAGTATTGTACAGAAAAGTGTTTAATTATAAAGTGTTATCGTTGCAGTTCATGTTGAACAAATAGTTGTCATGTTGACCATGAAATTTTGTCACGTTGAACAAGTGTTATTATTTTTATCGTTGTTCATGTTGACTGCAAATATTAGTTTTCATGCAGTGTCGAAATAAATGCTGCCATGAAATATTGTTTTTTGTTGTTCATGAATAGATAGATCCATGGGGAGAATTACTACTTATTCATTGAGCACATACGATTTACAGTTAGTTGTAGTCCGACTGTTGTCAGCAGCAGGTATCAATTTAAAACA
The DNA here is from genome assembly GCF_049724085.1 of Artemia sp. Qi Xiang Cuo. Lineage (NCBI taxonomy): Eukaryota > Metazoa > Arthropoda > Branchiopoda > Anostraca > Artemiidae > Artemia > Artemia sp. Qi Xiang Cuo. The sequence goes on from NC_142814.1 coordinate 9,920,851, forward strand.
CCCTTCAGATCGTTTCTGTGTGGTCCCTCAATGTCGGGGAAAACAACGCTTTTAGCTAGAATAATTCAAAATTGCGATAAAATGTTTTTGGAAAAACCGAAAAAAAATCTACTATTGCTATAGTATTTGGCAGGAGTCCTATAATAAAATAGAAGCTAGTGACACAACCACACCAATACAATTCATACGAGGACTTGATGTTTTCAAAAGTATTGAACCGAGCTCGTGGTTGGTTATTGATCATTTCGCTGGCTCAATTGAACAGTTCTCTTATGAAGAGCTAGAATTGTTCACTGATCGCTCCCACCATGAACACATTTCCATTACCCTAGTTCTACAAAATCTGTTTCATCAGAGCAAATGTTTGTAAACCCTTGCATTGAATTGCACCATTTATATTATATATCGAGTTGTGCGGTATTCTAGCTAGGTACTAAAAAACAATAAGCAGAAAAAAACCGGCCCTCCAAAAAGTATTTTTTAAGCGGAAAATAACGCCACAATCAAGCCCTAACGGTACAATTTTCTGGATATTAATAAGAGCCCGCCCGAGGATCTACGTGTAGTCACCGACATGTTCAATAATGAAATTACAGTATATATACCGGTGAACAGTAGAAAAGACTATTATTCACCATTATGACACTTAAGAAACTATACGAACAACGACATCTGTTTTCCGTTTTAAGCACTTCAAAACCACTACTTAGGAAGGCTATACTCAAACATGGGGTAGACAATGATTTCATTAATATAATATCTTAAATTTTTTTAAATTTACCGGCGGGAATTTTAAAACTGCCATACGTTGTTAGACAAAAGACAACCAAAAATCGTCCCAGTTTCCGTGCCTGGGCTTTAAAAAAAAGGGGGAAAAATTTTAAAAGAAAACGGCTCCTTCAAGCAGGCGGTAGCTTTTTCACACTTTTACTACCAATAATTGCAGGACTTGTAAACAGTTTTCTCTAGTGAGAGAGAATGGCAAAACCCTATAAATTGACACCATTTGAACTCGTCCTCTCGCCCATCGAATATTTTGAAGAAAATCTAAGCAAATTCATTAACGATGAGAATATTGCCGATGACAAAAAACTGCTTTTACTTCAAGATGCATTGCGACGTGTGGACAAACATAAACCCTATCGTGAGAGACCCACCGTCGCTGATCCCTCTAAACAGGAAACATCTCCTCAAGATTCTGCAATGCAATCAAAGAAGAAGGAATTGAATTCAATTGTATTGAAAATTTGAAACCTATCGCTACTGACCTATCGAGAACAGAGTAAAAGAGTATTATCTTATCTCATGTTGGAAACTGGTAATCAAGTTCAATTAAAGAGCACAGGAAAACGAATTATAATTCAGGGAAAAAGTTATAATCTAGTTGATTTAATTTGTGATATGGTGACGAATCGTAAAGGACTCTTATCCTTTGACGATAATCTATACACCTTTCTGTGTGTATCAAACTTTCACAAAAGTCGTATTGGCAATAAGCAAATTCTAAAGAAACTAAGAGAATATAGTCAACCAACAACAACACAATTTAAAAAAGAAGAAGATTCAATAATTGAAGAAACTATCAGCGTCACTGATTTTACAACACCTGTGGCTGCTAGTCAAAAGCGAGGACGAATTGATTCGCCCGCCAGTGTGCAAAAAGGCAGTGGATATTACACTACGGGTTTACGCTCAAAATGGATGGAGTTTTGACAGGTGTCTATGAAAATATTGGTGAAGCGGGAAGTTTAAGTTCTCCCAAAACGCTTTCTAAAGCTGTCTCCGGCACCACCACCACATTGAAAAATGCAAAAGAGTATCTAGAAAATGAATCGAGTTACACACTGCATCGGAATCACAGGCTTCGCAGGAACCAATATCGACAAACTAAAGCCTTTTTCCCTCTGCATGTAATGCAAACGGATCTTTTAACTCTAGACGCACTTCAACAACGTCACAATGCACCCTACGAATATATTCTAGTGGCAATCAGTATCTTTAGTCGCTATGCCTATGCCATTCCACTACGATCAAAGAGAGGTGTTGAAGTTGCTCGGGCCATTGAAAGTATTCTAGAACAGGATTCATATAGTAAAATTCAATCGGATCGTGGCAGTGAATTTGTTAATCCCCATGTGCAATAGGTTCTTTTGAAATATAATACAACACATTATCATAGTCACAGTCCGATAAAGGCTGCATTGGCTGAACGATTAATAAGAACGATTCGTCTATTAATTTCAAGATATTGCACATTTAAAAATACATCGGATTTTATTAATGATTTAGATAAAATCATGTTGATTTATAATCCACGACCCCATCGATCTCTGTCCAACTCTACACCAAAGGATGTTCACTACAATGAAAATACATTTGATACTTTTCTAAATCAATACTCCTAGGGTGAAAAGGAGAAAAAAAAGAAGAAATTCAATGTTTGTGATACTGTTCGAATTAATAGAACCACCAATGTTTTTGAAAAGGGGAATTATTTATGGAGCACCGAACTTTTTAAAGTGTCCAAAATCCTAGACACCACACCCATAACATATCGACTGCGAGACACCAAAGATGATGAGATTCTCGGTGGTTTTTATGAATATGAACTGCAAAAAGTTGGAAACACTAGTGAAATTTATCAAATTGAAAAGATATTAAAGAGTCGTACACGCCATGGTAAGAAACAGTTGCTTCTTTGCTGGCTAGGATACAACTCGGGTTCTGATTCTTGGGTCAGTGCTGAAGATATTGACAATGCCCAATGATTTCTATGTGACTTTCATGTCCAATGTTTCCGATCCTCTCTACAATGATCTGAATAGAACAAGTGATTTTTGGACAAAACTCGTCCCCACCATCAAATTTGACGGAAAGCGTGAAGTAGCTCTTTTCGAATGTATTCTCCAAAATTCTTATGATATCCTGAAAAAAGATAGTGAATATGGTATCAAAATCAGAACACATGATCGGCTACCACTAACCTGTGATTAAGAACAAATTCAAAAAATCAATTGGATGGATTATCCATAAGTTGAATTACCCTACTAGGACCTAACGTGAATGAACGATTTATCTCGTTCTATTAATAAAATAATTTCCAATCGCAAAAAAGGAGATTTTATTTCAACTATTCAAAGGAGGAGGGCAAGATCTACATTAGTTCACCTATTGCCAATGAAAAGTTTATTCTCAATGATAATCTAAAGGATGTTCTTGGTTTTAAGCTGAATATAATCAATGGTAAAAGTGCCGGAAACACTAATTTAATTTTTGCTGACTACCCACCTGCCATCTCCAAGGACACTTGTATATTTCTCTACGCTTCATTTGCGGAAACATCTCGGGTTAGTAATTCAAATGTCCCCCTCCTATGTATTCTTGAACGAAAAACCAACCAAGAACACATTCACCATTACAATATGAAGCGTATTCAGTATGTTCCCATAAAACCTTACTATTTGAAACTCTGTCAGATAACACTAAGAGCCAAATCGGACAATCCCATAGCAATTTCAAAAGTTTTGGCTGTGATTACATGCCATTTTCGAGCCATATTTCAAAAGCAAGATGTCTAATAAAAAAGTGGTATTCACTTGTCCTGATATTGACTGCTATGTTAATACTCTTGGCCCAAGACAACAGGGCAATGGAATGTACTATTACAAGGGGCGTACTACAATGTCTGGCTACGGTCTTGGCAGTTGGTTTGCTGGGCTGTTTTGCTCTTCGCTACCACTGGCTAGAAAATATCTTGTACCGGCTGCGACAGATTTTACATCCTCTACACTATACGATTGGGGCTCTGGCAAGGATTTAAAAAAAAGTGCTTCGGAAAATCTTAGGTCCAGTGCGCGAAACCTTGGCGAGAAATTAAAACAGAATGGTAAAGGTTTAAAAAGGTCAAGAAACAACACATCCCTCATCAGTCTCTACTCAGGACGGAAACGTAAGACATCCCTTTTGTCAAAGAAAAGAAGGAAAAAGCCGACACGTGCTGTAAACAGAAGTCCCAGGAGGAATAGAATTGTCAGATCGAAACTAGATTTCTTCTCCTAAGATGTCCTACCTACCGCATAAGGATTCTCAACCTTCAATCACCGCCTCATTGAATCTATTCAATGCCAAAAATGTTGATGTGAGTGTCATACATAAATACTATGAACAATTTTATCCACTACAACCCCTCTCCGACAATATCCACTTTCAAATTTATTCCAATGAAGACTATTTCGTAGATTTATCGTCCTCATTTATAGATTTACAAATAAAAGTCCGGAAATCTAATAATACAATGTCATTTCGGGCCAGTGGGATATCCTATGAAAATTGTATACTGCATAATTTATTTCGTCAAATTAGTGTCTAAATCATTGGCACACTGGTGAGCACAAGCACCAATCTCTCCAACTATGCAAGCTATATGCAATTCATGCTGATGACACACAAGTCTTACAAGGAATTGAGAGGCGCCTCCAATGGATATGAATATATTACTAATACTGATAGTACAGATGCACTTAAAAATGCTACAACTAGTGAATTACATCTAGTTGGAAAAATATATCATGAAATATTTAATATACCCCAATGGCTGCCGCCCAATGTTAAAGTGGATATAAAACTAACGCTTGCACCCTCCTATTTCATATTGAGAAAAGAACTTGCTGCCAATCCCGATGTAAGTCTCTCCCTCACCTCGGCAGTACTTCATGTACGCATACAGAAGGTTATGAGTACTGTTGCTTTGGCTGTGGAAAAACTGAGAGCCAATGGCAAAAATATTCAAGTACTTTTTCCTCATACAATCAACGTCATATTTCCATAGGCTCACGAACCTTTACCGAGTCATTCTTTATCAAGCGTGAAATTCTGTCAAAAATTGCGTTGGCCTTTGTAAAAAGTGCCAGTGCAATAGGATCATGGTCTGAAAGCCCACATAAATTCAAGAGGTTTGGACTTTCATCTCTTGTGTGCAAAGTAAACGGCATCCCCCTCTACAATCTATCTTTTGATCAATCCAATAGAACACTGTACGAGTTGACCATGCAAACCCTAGATCATGACTCTCAACTATTTGAAAATGGTATAACCGAAGATATGTTTGCTAAAACACATGGTATCATTGTACTGGATTTGTCGGGTACACAGGATATGAGTATAGTACGTACAGGGAGTATGCGTTTAGAGTGTACATTTGCCGACCCATTGGCTGAGAGTATTCCCCTACTCTCACTCAATCAATATGAAACCTATTGGGAAATCACCCCCGAAGGCAGTGTTCTACTAGACTTGGCGCCATGAACACCAATCAAATAATCAATGTATTTAATATAGACCCCTACCTGTCCCAGTACAAATCCTATTGTCTACTCTCGGACTATCTAGGGAAAATTCAAAGTGTCAACAATACCTTGATTATTGTTAATAGCAGTCCGTCGACTGTGATGACGGGTCATTGGCCGTGCATCTTTCAAACAATGAAGACGATTACATTGTTTGATTCTCTTGGTCTACCATACACATTTTAAACACCTAACATCAGTAACTATATTGAGAGCCGTGGGAAAACTATTATTCAAAATCAATATAGGGTGCAGGATCTAACGAATAAAAGCTGTGGCTTCCATGCACTGCTATATTTTGTGTTCCGATGTCGTGCCTATACTTACAAGCAGTTTCTCCACATTTATAGTGACAATCCCCGTCTGAACGACTTTCTAGTGGAAAATATCCTCTCAGACCTATATAGTATTGATTTTAGTGCCCTAAGAGTAAAGTGCTTAAAAATTTTTGTGAATTTGTTTATTAATAAAATGTATATATATATATACAACAATGTCTTTAAATCTTCGCTTTAGATTTCTTCATCTTCGATGTATAGGCAACTATCGTGAACCACTAATGCTGGTAAATCATTTGGATTCACTGTATATTGATCTTGATTGACTACAAAGTCAGGGTCACATTTTCTACAGTACAATTTAACTTCACTCTTGTCATATCTCTTTGTATAGTCAATGATACTATTTGCATTCATATTATGAAATTCAAAAGTTTCAATCTGTCTATTTGAAGCAATATCACATACAGTGTTTTCAAGTGGTGAATCACATTCGGTAACTGCCAAATAAAAATCACTTGGTTTATAGTCATAGTAGGCAGTGTCATCACAGCGATGACGTAGAAACCAGATTGTCTTATTACCCCAACAGTTGAATCGTAGACCAGATTCCTCTTCCCAGAATAATTTAAATCCGCGACGATACCAATCTCGTAGAAATAAACTGAAATCACGTTTGGGATTCTTTCCAATCATAGCGGGGTAAGTATTCTCCCACTGAACATATTTATCATAGTGACAATTGGAGCACAGGTGCCCTCTAGGATGAGAGTCACACACCTCCTCAAGACATGAATTACATCTTTTAATTTTTACTGCATAGCCTCTATGTAATTTAAAAGGAATACATAATTTACACTTTTCACTATAGTCATCAATAATTGTACAATTCTCACACTGATTCCAACTGCCAAGAGTGTACATGCACAATGGACATATATAGAACATTTTTCGGTTTCCGATGTCAACTCACTCACAGCTAAAACGAAACTGATCCTCTTCGTTCGATAAATTCAATGAGAGGGAAATGGGGGAGCGAGGAGTAATTCTGTAACGTTACCTCTTTCGAAGGAGGAGCCATCTACAATGAATCCATTGGCAATGTTTTCAAAAGTATATCCACAATAAGATTCTGTCTTGTTCCAATTAATATATCAATAAATTGACTATAAGCATTTGAATTACATTTTAAAAGTTTCATACAATAGTCCAATGGAGGAGAATCACTCCTCATTATATTATCAAGTGTTCCCTGACAAGAGAATATCCTGCGTTTAAGAGATAACTCGAGAAAATCATCATCCAAAATCAAATGTTTTTCCATAAACACTAGATTTGATCTAATTCTCTCTTTCTCAAATTTATTCATTTTTTAATCCTTTTACTCTGACTACTGACTCTAGACTGACCCTGATTCGTTAGGATACACGTGATCCTGTTTCCCGTTATCGGATCAATAAAATTCCCAATCGATTACGCAATCAAGTTCTCGGAAATCCACTTCCCCCATCGATTACGCAATCAAGTTCTCGGAAATCCACTTCCTCTTCGATTACGCAATCAAGTTCTCGGATATTAACTTCCCCTTCAAGTCCTAGATCAATAAGATTGGTCCTGTTAGAATTCAATGCGCATGTGCAACCTTCGTTCCGGAGTTATTACACATAGAAACATCAAATAAATCGACTTTGGAAAATGAGGTCTAACATATGGCTCGAGCAACAACAACAAATACTATTTCTGGATCATCCATAAAACAGACATGAAAAACATCAAATAAATCGAACAACACACATAACCACCCATGAAAACAGACATAAATGTGAGAAAGCTCCTGTTTTTCAAATTCTCACTGACAAAAACCATAAAACATCCATAATTTGATGTTGACATCCGAGAAAAACATCAAATAAATCGAACAACACACATAACCGTCCATGTAAACAACCATAAATGTGACAAAATTCCTGTTTTTCCAAGTGAGAAAATTCCTGTTTTTTCATTCTCAGTGAGAAAACCATAAACCACGTGGTGCTGTTCGGAGTCGGACCCCCTCCTCTACTAATAATAAGGAACAGGATGTTATCATAGGACCATCTAAGGCAGTGTTGCCAGGTTGCGCTATTAAATTTTCACTTTCGCGGGACAAGCTACTAGAAACCCGCAAGGCGGGTTTTTGGGCTATAATGTTTTAAATCTCGCCACTTTTGGGCTAGAAATCAGATTCGCTTGAAACCCCCCTACCCCCAAAAAGAAAAAAACATGTTTGAAAATTTTACCTATTTGGTCATTTACCTTCTTTGTAGATTTCAACCCAAAATATAAATATAATGTGTCTTGACTAGACCCCGGCGCCGCGCCGGCGGATCGACCGAACGCCGCCGACGAGAGGCCCGAACGAACACCACCGAAGTGTCGTAACGCCGCCGGCGCGCCGCAGGCACGCCGACGCAGGCAGAGGCGGTGGCGTTCGGTCGACTTTAAGTTAATTTTGCGGCAATTCTTTATTGCGTTAACCGCAAAGTCGGAGCTTTTCGTGTGGTTTAGTATTTCGATTTTCCTGATTAGAAATCAAGCAGGGCTTGCACTCTCTCCGAATTTTCGGGTATTTCCCCGAAAAAAAATTGGTTCCCAAAATACTTGAAAATCACGATATCACGGTGCCACTCCTGGCGATTTATCACCAGTGACTTTCCCTGCCAAATATTACTATACCATAATTCTTCACTACTCTCTTGTTCATTAATTTTCTTCTCTTTTGTTACTTTGCATAAAAACAAGACAGATGCGATACGCAATTGTAAATATTACAATATACACAGTTCTTAATGTGTTGACAAAAAAAAGTATCGTCTTAATGAAATGAGTTTAAATAATTTCTAATACAGTTTCCCAATCGCTATTTCTTACATCAATCGTAGTCAAGAATTTTATTTTCAAACTTAATAGAATTATAGAACACATTCACTACTATCCAGCTTCAGCCTTCAGTTGAATTTTGAAAATGACAGCCGACAGATTGTTTCTACAGCTGAATTGTAAGTTTGCAGATTTTTTTTATGCTGATTTTAGATAAGATTTTCTTAATGTTTAACACTCAATTGTTAAACGCCTGATAGAAAATACAATCTTCTTTCTGAAACATTTTTACTCCCCCCCCCCCAAAAAAAAAAATTTACTCCCCCCCCCCTTCTATTGAGAAAAAATTTAAATACAGACTAAGCTATGTACAAGGTTAGGGAATAAAAGATCGAACCAGAGGTTACCCCAAAAATATGATTCATAAATAAATTGTAAATTATTGCTTATAGGGGGGAGATAGGGGCTATCATGTTTAAATGATAATACCTCATTTTTTTTAAAGCAGGGATGCCAAAAAGCTAATTATTTTTTTCATTTAAAGCGGAGACGGAAGAAAATTATGTCAAATTCCATGGGAAACCATTGAAATATTTTGATAGACCCAGGGTCCCCCATATTTGAATGTGTTCATTGTTTTGGGTATTTCGTAATTTATCGTGGGATGCTGGCCTAATTTGGCTTGAGTTTGTTCTCCCTTTTAATTCGAATCTTTGGACCCTATTGAATACCGCGACAAATCTCTAGATCAGTTTTCCTGTAACTTGGGGTATATCTGAATAATTTTGACATTTTTGTTTTTGCCATTGTACCCCTTTACTCATTCCCTCAATTTTTTTTTCAAGGAACACTAAGCTGTTTAACGTTATTTTGCATGTTTGTTTGAACCTTATAGTGACCTAGTTAACTATTAAGTAAATTATTTTTCTAATGAAAGCTGAGACGGTATCCTATCAAGGTGGTATCCAGAGGCGGGGGGGGGTGGGAGGTATTACACTTAAATGGTAATATCTCGAATTTTTTTTTGAAAGCAAGGATCCCAAAAAGCTATTTTTTTTTAATTTAAATCAGATACGGCATCCTATCAAGGTGATATCCAGGGGGGGGGGGTAGTGAGCTATCTTATTTAAATGATAATACCTCGATTTTTTGTTAAAAGCAGAGGTGCAAATAAGTTAATTGTTTTTTTTTATTTAAAGCAGAGACGGTATCCTATCAAGTTGGTATCCAGAAGGGGGGCATAGGGAGTTATTATATTTAAATTATAGTACCTTGATTTTTTTTTTTTTTTCATTGAAAGCAGGGATGCGAAAAAGTTGAAAAGTTGACAAAAATTAACAAGATTTTCGTGAGTTATAATTGATACAGCACTTGCATGGTTTTATCGTCCAAAGGGAAAGGGACATAAGTAGGAATGACAGTACCAGCGCCAAAAGTATGCCGTGCTGCCATCTACAATTAAGTCTAACGCTGACGGGATATAATTTATTCAAGGATTATTGATCGAGTCTAATGGGGTCAAGGTCAATTTATTTGGTGTTGTTCGTCTAGGTGTATTGACTCCAGGGCGAAGTTTGCACATGCGTATTCACGGGGAAGAGATGTATTGATCTAGGAATCGAGGGGGAAGTGGATTTCCGAGAACTTGATTTACATAATCGGTGGGGGAATGTATTGATTCACAAACGGGAAACAGGATCACGTGTCTCCTTCTAATCCAATCAGGGAAGTTATGTAAGGTTTCCCATTACATTTCAATTTGCCCTTGAGATTTTGTATATAACGGACATGCGTTGTGATTAAACTTTCATAAAATTTTAAGACACCATGGAACAAGCATCGGATATTATTGATTTGGAAGCTTTGGCTACATCTATTTATAATGTGAATTCAGTTTAGTAAATTTTCTTAGTTTATTTTCAAATAAAATCATTTTACATAGTCACCCCTCCAGTTACTTCAGGGTTGACCCCCCCCCCCCCACAATAAAAACTCCACTGTATGATGTTTATAGTCGATAGAAAGCGTAAAATACGCTCTTTTTTACCATGTAAACCTCCCCCCTCCCCCCGCTGGTTACGACTTTAATTCTGTTTATGATAAATTCTGTACAATTACCTAAAAGCAACTGTCAACTTTCTGTCAATTCCTTAATATACTGTTTTCACCGCTATGGCTTGACTTACAGATTTCTCACAAAGATTTAAATAGCTGATAATTACTGACACCCTTTCAAGTGTACATCCGGCTTATTAATTCGCATGAATTACGATAGTGGCTTAACCAAAGGTTTCAATGAAAAGATATCAGTTGATCAAATTAGCCAAATATCCTACTTGTCACAAATTTTACTTTTGCTTTACTGAAAAGGGACAGGGGCTTTCTTCTGTAAAAAAAGGAGGGGGGATTGTTAAAAGGGGATGGGTGTTAGTTTCATGTAGTATTCATTTTCCATTTTGAGTACTCAATGTTTATATGGGGGGGAGGGGGCAATGCCTCAATTCTAACAGCTTCGTTGTAAGGTGTAAACAAACTGTTTCTTCGCGTGAAAAGTAAGGGAGGGGGTTTAAGAAAAAGATACATAGCTTTATTATGCGTAAATTGAATAGCCTTTTTAACCTATGATCGCAAATTTTAGGCCTATAAGATACGTGTTAACACTTTTTTTATCTTATTTAAAGCCTATAGACTGGAACATTTAAATTTTTTTCAAATGGTAAAAATAGAAACGTTGATTTCTATCCTAAGGCTATAGACTACTGTTGTCAAGGTTTATTTTTCACAAGTTGTGCAATAAAAACGTATTATTTCTGAGCCTAGCCTATTTCTCGCGAAATTTTACTTTTTGCTTTGCTGAAAAGGGGGGAGAGGCTTCTTTGCGATAAATGCTTTCTAGACAAAATTATGGTTATGGGGCGGGGGAGTACTGATTTTTCTTCTGTAAAAAAGGAAATCATTTTTCCATACCAAATTTTTTCTTCTTTTTAAGGCCAATTATGAAGAATGTGCGCCTCCTCCGTCAAAGAGAGGGTGAGGCAGCCCCATTAGTGCCAGCCCCAATGCAGTCTGGTCAAAAACCGAAAAGACAAAGGGCCACAAGGATGGAGAACCCCGATGTACAAGCCAGTGACATCGACACCACATCTATGCAAGCCCCTATTCATCGAGCCTCAATGCTGCATCGTCAAGTAACAGCCTCGGCTGCACGAGCCCGGTATATTGCTGGCCCGGCTGCGAAAGATCGTGATGGACATGATATGATCAATTTGTACCCCAGTCATACAGCAGGGCTTTCAGGACAAGATACAATGCTTTGGCCATCCAGGCAAGTCATAGACCAACCAAAGGCTCCCTATCATGTAATGGCCAAGCCTCCAGCTTCCTGTCAAGTGGTTGATCAATTTGAAGACGTGAGTAAATTTTTTTCCATTAAATAAGCTATTTTTTTAGCTGTTAGAGAGCCTTTTACTCTTTACCTTTGGCTTTTCACCTTTTTCTATTATTCAGGACCAGGTTATAGAAATATCTAAACAAGCATATTTTTCAACCTAATACAAGCTTTTCGAAGACATTAAAATGTTATTTTCGCTATAGTCCTCCCCCCACACCCCTTGTTTTAAATTTCACTGCTCTCCCCCTCAGAGATACCTAAATATAATGTAATTTTTTTGTCAAAGAATCACCTTATTTTCTCTGTCTACTGGAGACATCTTTGCTATTTTTCAACCTCATAATAATATTTTTCGCTAATTTCTAGTTTACTGTTAGAGAGTCCTTTATCTCACCATTTGAAACTAATAATGCTATTTTTCGCTAGAATATTATAGTTTTCCCCGAGTTTTAAGGGAACTTACAAGTAAGCCCTTTTTTTAACTTTTTTAAGCCATTTTTTCAACACAGTAAAAGCATGTCAGAGATATTTTTTCTCCTAAAGGAAATATATCGTTCCTCTTTTGAATCAGGTCAATTATTGTATACATTCAGCCTGCTGAATTCTCTTAGTGAAGCCAAAAAAGGCGCTATATCATGGACATAATTTCCCAACAGTAAATAGCAAAATCTTCGCGTTATAAACTACATTATTTAAAAACAATTTTCTATTGGAAAGAGTTGTATATGGCCAGAAAGGGATAGACTATCAAGTAAAGACCCCGGTTTTTTTTCAAAGCAGATATAGAGTATTAATATGAATTTTTTTTTGAGGAGTTGTTTGAACAAAATCAAAAACTTCTGTGTCATGTAAATATCTTATATTAAGGTGGAACTTTCAGAATATATAGAGTAGGGAACCAAGTGCTACTGCTAAGCATGTTTTAAATAATAATCCAATTTTAAAAATAGGGATGATTTAGACACTTTGAAAATAAGCTATTTTTCTTTAATAGGTTGTATTAGTTCCTTATTCGCCATCATCATTCTCATCGATTGAAAAAGGAGAAGACGTGCCTCGGGATCTCTCAAACAATTCAACATGGAATATGAACTCACTAGAAATACCAGATAACATTGATGATTTTTTATCTGATTATTTTAATGTAGAAAATAGCACAGTTGAGCAAGGGGACATGAGTCCAAACACCTTACAACTTTTAGATGGTTTTACCCGGGAATTAACAGGGGACCCTTCCAAAGCTGATTACATACTTCCACTTCAAACAACTGAAGTGGCTTCCCATAGCCCTTTTATTGAACAATTGGGGGGAGGGGGTGGTGATAATATACCCGAGGGGGATGATGAGATGTCTTCGAACACTCATATTGATGAACAATGTAGGGGAGGGGTGGTGATAATATACAAGAGGGGGCGGGGAGGGTGACAATATCCAATTTACATCATTTCCTGACTTTCAGCTCTCAAACTCAATTTTAAATACGATAGTTGTTTAAACTGCAACTTTTGGTGACCCTTTTAATTCGCTTTTGGGGGGTAATTTTGTGTTTGGCCCTTTAGAAATTGTTCATGAATATGTAGATAGAATTCGTGCACTGTTAGAAAACCAGATTCAGTTGTGGGGAGGTAGGGATTCAATTAAGGTTTCTATTGTTTTAAAGGTGTTTTATTTAAATGAGGGAAAAAGCGAGGTTTATCATCATTATGTACTCACCAAGATGTTGGTCGTCTATCCACATTTAGAAAATTTTGAGGGTGTTTTTATGGATTGGATAACCACATTATTACCCATCTCGAGAATTATAGCGAAAACGGTAGAGAGTCTGTGGTTTTATTTGTTGGAAATTTAAGAGTTAATATTTGTAAATTAAAAAAATATTTTATTATATATAAAATTTCTGCTGCCAGCGTACACTCAGGCGACAAATAAGCCCTACTGCTACATTTTTCTAGATCTTAATCAGAGCACACCCGAGGATCTACGTGTACTCACAGATATTTTCCACAAACAAATTACTGTATATCTTCCAGTGAACAGTAGAAAAACCTATTAGTTGCCATTATGACACTGAAGAAACTACACGAACAACGGCGTTTATTTTCTGTTTTATGCACTTCAAAGCCTCCACTCAGGAAGGCCATACTCAAACATGGTGTTGACAATGATTTCATTAATCTAATATCTGAAGTTTGTTTAAATTTAATTGAGGGCAATGTACACTTGCCAGAAAGTGTTAGAAAACAGACAAAGCAACATCGTTCCATTGTACGTGCCTTGGCTTGTAAAAACAAGGGGGAAATATTTAAAAAAAAACGGCTCCTTCAAGCGGGCGGTAGCTTTTTTACACTTTTACTGCCAATAATTGCAGTACCTGTAAACAGTTTTCTCTAGAGAATGGCTAAACCCTATAAATTGACGCCATTTGAACTTGTCCTCTCACCCGTGGAACATTTTGAAGACACTCTAAGCAAATTCATTAATGATGAGAATATTACCGTTGATAAAAAGCTAGTTTTACTTCAAGATGCATTGCGAAGTGTGGACAAACATAGACCTTATCGTGATAGATCCGCCGCCATCGTCACAGATCCCTCTAAACGGGAAATATCTCCGCAAGATTCTGTGCAACCAAAGGAAAAGGAATTGAATTCTATAGTGACATCAATTGGAAACCTATTACAAATTACCTATCGAGAACAGAGTACAAGAGTATTAACATATCTCATGTTGGAAAGTGATCATCAACTTCAAGTTGATAGCGCAGGGAAACGAATTATAATTCAGGGAAAAAGTTATAATCTAGCTGATTTAATTTGTGATATGGTGACGAATCGTAAAGGACTTTTATCATTTGACAATATTCTATACGACTTTCTAAATGCATCAAACTTCCCCAAAAGTCTTATTGGCAATAAGCAAATTCTAAAGAAACTAAGAGAATATAGTCCTCCAACAACGCCAACACCAGCACCATTTAAAAAAGAAGAAGATTCAATCTTGGGAAATACTAGCAGCAGCAGCAGCAGCAATGATTTTAAAACACCACTGGCTATTCTAAAGTGAAGACGAGTTGATTCACCGTCCTATGCGAAAAATAGGAGTGGACATTACACTGCGTGATTGCGTTCAAAATGGTTGAAGTTCTGAAGCATGTCTATGAAAATATTGGTGAAGCGGGAAGTCTAAGTTCCTCCAAAACGCTTTCTAAAGTTGCCTCTGGCAGCACATTAAAAAAAGCAAAAGAGTATCTACAGAATGAACCGAGTTACACACTGCATCGGAATCATAGGCTTCGTGGCAAACAATATCGACAAACTGAAGCCTTTTTCCCTCTGCATATAATGCAAACTGATCTTTTAACTCTAGACGCGATTCAACGGCGTCATAATGCACCCTACAAATATATTCTAGTGGCAATCAGTGTCTTTAGTCGCTATGCCTATGCCATTCCATTGCGGTCCAAGAGAGGTGTTGAAGTTGCTCATGCTTTAGAAAGTATTCTTGAACAGGATTGCTATAGAAAAATTCAATCAGATCGCGGTAGCGAATTTGTTAATCCTCATGTGCAAAAGGTTCTATTGAAATATAATACAACACTTTATCATAGTCACAACCCTATAAAGACTGCATTGGCTGAACGATTGATAAGAACGATTCGTCTATTAATTTCAAGATATTGTACACTGAAAAATACACCTGCTTTTATTCATGGTTTAGATAAAATCATGGGAATATATAACCAACAACCCCATCGATCATTATCCAACTCAAGCCCTCGGGAAGTACATTGCAGTGAAAATACATTTGATGCTTTTCTAAAGCAATATTCTAGCGGTAGTGAGAAGAAGAAGAAAAAAAAGAAATTCAATGTTGACGATACTGTTTAAAATAATAGAACCACTAATAAATTAGAAAAGGGGAATTATTTATGGAGCACTGAACTTTTTAAAGTGTCCAAAATCCTGGACACTACACCCACGACATATCGACTGCGAGACACCAAAGATGATGAAATTCTCGGCGGTTTTTATGAATATGAACTGCAAAAAGTTAAAAACACTAGTGAAATTTATCAAATTGAAAAGATACTAAAGAGTCGTACTCGTAAGGGCAAGAGACAGTTGCTTGTTCGCTGGGTAGGATACAACTCTGATTTTGTTTCTTGGGTCAGTGCTGAAGATATCAACAATGCCCAATGATTTCTTTGTGACTTTCATGTCCAATGTTTCTGATCCTCTCTACAATGACTTGAATAGAACAAGTGATTTTTGGACGAAACTCTCTCCCACTATCAAATTCGACGACAATGGAAAGTATGAAGTGGCTCTTGTTGCCTGTATTCTCAAAACTACATACGATATCCTGAGAAAAGATCCTAAATATAAAATAAAAATTAGACCCTATAATTGGCCGCCGCCACCCTCAGGTGATCAAGAACAAATTCAAAAGATCAATTTTATGAATTATCCATATATTGAATCACCCAATGAAGAACTCACCTGTATGAATGATTTATGTCGTTCTATTAATAAAAGAATTTCCGCTCGTAAAAAAAGGAGCTTTTCATTTCAACTATTCAAAGGAGGAGGGCAAGATCTACATTAGTTCACCTATTCCTAATGAAAAGGTTATTCTCAATGCTAATCTAAAGGATGTTCTTGGCTTTAAGCTCAATATAATCAACGGTAAAAGTGCTGGAAACACTAATTTTATTTCTGCAGACTACCCACCTGCCTTCTCAACGGAAACTTGTATATTTCTCTACGCTTCATTTGTGGAAACATCCCGGGTTGGCAATAGCAATGTTCCCCTCCTACGTGTTCTTGAACGAAACACCAATCAAGAACATATTCACCACTACAATATAAAGCATCTTCAGTATATCTCCGTAAACACTTCCTATTTGGAACTCTGTCAGTTAACACTAAGAACTGAATTAGGTGAGCCTCTAGCAATATCAAAAGGTTTGGCTGTGATTACATGCCATTTTCGTCCCATCGTTCAACAACAAGATGTCTAATAAAAAATTGGTATTCATTTGTCCTGATATTGACTGCTATGTTAATAATCTTTCCCAAGACAACAGGGCAATGGAATGGACTATTACAAAGGTCGCTCGTCAATTTCTTGTTATGGTCTTGGCAGTAGTTTTGCTAAGCTGTCTCGCTCTTCACTACCACTGGCTAGAAAATATATTGTACCGGCTGCAACAGATTTTGCATCCTCTACACTATACGATTGGGGCTCTGGGAAGGATTTTAAAAAAAGTGCTTCGGAAAATCTTAGGTCCAGTGCGCGAACCCTTGGCGAGAGATTAAAACAAAATGGAAAAGGTTTAAAAAAGTCGAGAAACTGTGCATCACTCATCAGTCTCTACTCAGGTCAGAAACGAAAGACATCACCCTTGTCAAAGAGAAAAAGGAAAAAGTCAACACCCGCTGTAAACAGTAGAAGAAGAAGCCCCAGGAAGAGAATTTTTAGATCAAAAATAGATTTCTTTTCCTAAGATGTCATACCTACCGCATAAGGATTCTCAAACTTCAATCCCCTCCTCATTGAATCTATTCAATGCAGAAAATGTTGATGGGAGTTTCAAGCATGGATACTGTGAACAATTTTATCCTCAACAGCCCCTCTCCGATAATATCCACTTTCAAATTTATTCCAATGAAGACTACTTTATGGACATGTCTTCGACATTTATAGATTTACAAATGAACGTCCGGAAATCCGATATTACATAACCAATTCTTGACAATGGAATATCATATGAAAATTGTATATTCCATAATTTATTTCATCAAATCAGTGTCTACATCAATAGCACGCTTGTGAGCACAAGCTACAATCTCTCAAATTATACAAGTTACATACAATTCATGCTGATGACACCCAAGTCATACAAGGAATTGAGAGGCACCTCCAATGGATATGAATATGTTATTAATACCGACAGTACAGATGCACTTAAAAATGCTACAACTAGTGAATTACATCTAGTTGGAAAAATATATAATGAAATATTTAATATACCCCAATGGCTACTGCCCAATATTAAAGTGGATATAAAATTGACGCTTGCACCATCCAATTTCATATTGAGAAAAGAACTTGATGGCAATCCGGATGTGACTCTCTCCCTCACCTCGGCAATACTTCATGTACGCAAACAACAAGTTATGAGTTCTGTTGCTTTGGCAGTGGAAAAACTGAGAGCCAGTGGAAATAATATTAAACTACTTGTTCCTCATACAATCACCAATCAACGTCATATTACCGTGGGTTCACGCACCTTCACCGACTCATCCTTTATCAATGGTGAAATTCCGTCAAAACTCGCTTTGGCATTTGTAAAAAGCGCTAGTGCAATAGGATCATGGACTGGATGCCCACATAAATTTGAAATGTTTGGGCTTTTATCTCTTGTCTGCAAAGTAAACGACATCCCACTCTATAATCTATCTTTTGATAAATCCTATAGAACATTGTATGAGTTGACCATGCAAACCCTAGATCATGATTCACAACTATTTGGAAAATGGTATAACCGAAGAAATGTTTGCTAAAACACATGGTATCACATGTATTGGATTTGTCTGGCACACAGGATATGAGTATAGTACGTTCGGGGAGTGTGCGTTTAGAGTGTACATTTGTCGACCCGTTAGCTGAGAGTATTGCACTAATCTCACTAAATCAATATGAAACCTATTGGGAAATCACTCCCGAAGGCAGTATTCTACTAGACTTGGCACCATGAACACCAGTCAAATAATCAATGTATTTAATATGGATCCCTACATGTCCCAGTACAAATCCTATTGTCTGCCCTCGGAATTTCTTGGAAAAATTCAAAGTGCCAACAATACTTTGATCATTGTTAATAACAGTCTATCAACTGTGTAGACAGGTCACTTGTTGTGCATCTTTCAAAAAATGAAGACGATTGCATTTTTTGATCCTCTTGGCCTACCCTATACAGTCTATACGCCCCACGTCAGCAATTATATTTAGAACAGTGGGAAAACTATTATTCACAATCGTAAGAGAGTGCAGGATCTGACGACTAAAAGCTAAGGCTTCCATGCACTACTAAATTTTGTGTTCCGATGTCGTGGCTATACTTACAAGCAGTTTCTCAACATTTATGTAGACAATACACGTCTGAACGACTTTATGGTGGAAAATATCCTCTCAGACCTGTATAATATTGATTTTAGTGCCCTAAGAGTAAAGTGCTTAAAAAATGTATGTGAATTTGTTTATTAATAAAATGTATATATACAACAATGTCTTTAAATCTTCACTTTAGATTTGTTATTCTCTGGTGTATAGGCAGCTGTTGTGAACCACTAGTCCCTGTAGTTTATTTTAATACACTGCATATTGATCTTCATTGGCTGCAAAGTCAGGGTCACATTTTCTATAGTATAATGTAACTTCACTCTTGTCACATCTCTTTGTATAGTCAATGATACTATTTGTATTCATATTATGAAATTCAAGAGTTTCAATCTGTCTATTCGAAGCAATATCACATACAGTGTTTTCAAATGGTGAATCACATTCAGTAGCTGCCAAATAAAAATCACTTGGTTTATAGTCATAATAGGCAGTGTCGTCACAACAGTGACGTAGAAACCAAATTGTCTTGTTACCCCAACTGTCGAATCGTAGACCAGATTTTTCCTCCCAGAATAATTTAAATCCACGACGAGACCAATCTCGTAGAAATAAACTAAAATCACGTTTGGGATTCTTTCCAATCATAGCGGGGTAAGTATTCTCCCACTGATCACATTTGTCATAGTGACAATTGGAGCACACATTTCCTCTAGGGTGAGTGTCCAAATGCCACATGAGTGCAAACATAGTGGATATGTATAGAACATTTTTTTGGTTTTCGATCTCAACTTTCTCTCCCAGCTAAAATGAAAATGATCATCCTCATTTGAAAAATTCAGAGAGAGGAATGGGAAGGGAGTAATACTCTGACGCCACCCGTTTCGAAGAGGGAGCCATCCACAACGAATCTATGGCAATGTTTTCAAAAGTATATCCACGATATTATTCTGCTTTGTTCCAATTAATATATCAATAAATTGAGTATAAGTATTTGAGTCACATCGACAAAGCTTCATACAATAGTCCAATGGGGGAGAAACATTCCCATTTTCGGTTTAATGGAGTTCTTTACTTTTTTTGAAAAACTGATTTTGTGGAAAAAGTTTTTTTAAATTAATTTGTTCATTTTATGTTGACATAGTCATTTTCGGGGAAAAAGACTGAGCCTCTTTTTTTGGTCGCTTTTGACTATTAATAAGGACACTAGCTCATTCAATTCCCAATTGAATGGGCCCTTCTTGAAGTTTCTACGACAACGCTATATTCTGGACACTTTCCTTGCACAATTATATTGTAAGGCATGTAAGCAGGGTTTCCACTTCTAGGGAGATTACCCTATTTTAGGGAGAAATCCCTTCTCTTAGGGACACTTATTTTGAATCTAGGGACAAAGGGAAATCTGAGGTAAAATAAGGATTTTCAGGGAAATCTGGGGTAAAGTCAGGATTTTCAGTTAAAGTTTGATTTTTTCAAACAAAAGGTTGAAAAATTCTCAAAAATTGCGTATGCTTAGTTTTTTCAAAAGCTTATGTAGCAACACTGCAATACGTTGTTGTAATTGCTGAAATTTCAAAGAGTTGAACCCTGGATTATTATTTAGGTAGCCTAGTATTTATTTTTAAGCAATGGCTTTGACTGGTGTAAACTACCAACATAAGGGAGTATTGGTTAGGCTATGCAGCAATTATAGAATAGAAGCAAGTGACATATGCTTTGCTTGCCTTAATACTGTGGTAGCAAATCTTATCCTTGATCAATACACAGTAGGGATCGGAGGTAAATTTCTAGTTTAGGTAATTTTCGCTGTCTTAGAAAAGAGAGCAAAAGAATGTCTTATAAAATTCTAGTTTAGCTACTTTTCGCTGTCTTAGAAAAAACAGAAAGCTACAAAGATTTTGCGACAAAATTTCTCTTTGGTACTACACAACCAGTTAGCTGAGTGGCTCAAAACTACTTTTTTCTCTCTGATAATTGATGAAACCACTGATTGTACTATTGATAAGCAACTAGCTATCATTGTAATATTTTTTAATGAGAAAGATCTAACACTTCATGTCAAATTATTAGACATGGTTAAGTGTAATGATGGATCAGCTGAGGGTCTGACTAACTGTATCAAACAAATCATTGTAGAAAAACTCGATTCCCTGGCTAAATATTGTTGGATTTTGTGCAGATACTACTAACGTCATGTTTGGAGCCAACAGATCTGCTTCAACACTAATGAAAGTCATGGTGCCCCATATCTTGAATGTGAAATGTTCGCACCATCTTATTCACTTATGTTCATCCTATGCATACTTGTCACTTCCCAAGACGCTAGAAGACTTGGCACAAAAAATCTATGCCTACTTTTCCAGGAGTGCTTCCAGGCGAGATGAGTATGCCAAATTTCAGGAGTTCTTTCAATGCAGAACACTCCCAATTCTTGCACCAAGACAGAACCGTTTGTTGTCCCTTCAAGCCTGCATAAAGAGGCTTATTGAGCATCGGGTTGCTCTGACTCATTATTTCATAGAAACCATGTTTGACGACCCAACTGCAACCAATAAACCTAATCTTGTCAACATAACAAAGCAAGTTGACAAAGCCATACCTTGAATTTATGGACTCCTCTCTCGGCCTCTCTAATGAATCTAACACAGTTTTTCCATCTGAGCTTCCGCATCTTCACTCCCTAAGGGCAAGTGTCAGCAAACTTGTCAATGATGTTGCGTCTAACTTCATGGATCTGGACTATATTCGCAGTGTTGGTTTGTATACCGAACTGAATCCTTACCTTTCAAGTGAGTACCTGCCGTTAAACCAGGTATATGCGGGAATAGCTGCAACCGATTCAATGCAAGAATTCGTAGATGCTCCAGAGCCAAATGATAATATTGATCTCTTTTACAAGTCTTGTCAAAACTACTATATAGTCCTAATCAAGCAGCTCCAAGACAGTTTCAAGTTTGAAGACGGAATTTATGACATTTTGGCTTTGGTTGAACCAAGAAATGCAAGAAATTTGAAGCCAAAATCTTTAAGACAACTATTTGCGAGATTTCATGTTCTAACTGAAAAGTGTTTCATCCAAAAAACGGACGTAGAATGGAGATCTAAGACAATGACCGATGTCACTGAGCTTCATTTGGGAGATGCCCAAGTTGAAGACCTGTCAGTCGAGCAGTACTGGATGAAGATATTTAGTCTGAAGACTCGTAGTGGCGAAATCAAGCACCCGAAATTGCGGAAGTGCATATCACTGATCTTTTCGTTACCCTTTAGTAATTTATCAGCTGAGCGTTTGTTTAGTCTCCTAAAATTAATCAAAACAGACATCCGAAATAGGTTCGAGAATGTCATATTAGTCTCACTTATTCGAGTCAATTACTGGTTGAAAAATGAAGATAAAACTTCATCAACTGTGAGCATACCGAAAGCTGTCGCTGGCTTCAAGATGAAAGCAAACGCTACGTGCGATGAAGTGCTGGAGATGACACTTAATTAAACTTTTTATGTGTTCTCGGTACTACTACTACTACTACTAACAACTCACCGCAGCACCAAGCCACCTGAGGCCTACACGGCTACGCACGCTCCTCTTCCGTCCCAATCTATTTAAAGCCTCCCTTTTTACACCCGCCCACGAAGTTCCCATTTCCTTTATATCTTTCTTTATGACGTCCTCCCACCCCAGATGAGGACGACCTGCTTTCCGTTTAGCCCTAGACGGTTGGCCGAAAACAACAATCTTCGGCAATCTGTCATCCTTCATCCGCACAACGTGCCCTAGCCACCTCAACGTTTCTTTTATTATAGCCCTAGAGAGCGGTATTGAACAACATTTTTTGTATAGCCTATTGTTTGAAATACGGTCAGTCGGTCAGTTTCCCTCCCCATTTCATTCCGTGGTCTTCCATTGCCTTCTCTGTGCTTCTTAAGACGAAGTCCATGAAAATAATCCATATAAAGGGGGATAGAACAAAACACAGTATAAATACAGATTTAAAACAAATCCAGCAGCTTGCCTAATTTTCTAACATAACAGCAGTAGTGTTATTTTCGTACATAGCACTAATCACTTTAATGTATTCGTCTGGTATACCATCGAAGGATAAAACCTTTACTAAAGCTCTTCTATCAACAGAATCTAACGCTTGCTCATAATCTTTTTCTTTTTTTCATTACTCCGTTGTGTAACCTTGTGTTATTTATGATGGGAAATAAAAACCATTCATTCAATCTATAAAACTGAGGACCAAAGGTGTTTGAAAACTCAGGCACTTCTCAATTATTAGCCTAAGAGTGAAAATTTGGTCGACACATCCTCTACCTTTTCTAAAACCGCACTGTTCTTCTTTTAAAACTTTGTCTAAGGCATCTCTCAGTCTAAAAAGTATCATATTACTAAGTAATTTACTACCTACAGAGACGAGACTAATTCCTCGATAATTGCCACACTCACTTTTATCACCTTTCTTATAAAGTGGCTTAATTAAGGTTTTCCTAAAATCGTTAGGTACTTCCCCTTTTTCAAAAATCCTGTTCATAATCTTCAGTAACTTATTTCTGACCTCAGAGCCACCGTATTTAAGAAACTCATTTACCACCCTTTCAGCACCTGGAGCGTTATTGTTTTTTAATCCTTTTAGTACTGTCGCTAATTCTTCCTCACAAAACAAATCTTCCTTCACATCCAAGGTATCACTAACTTTTTCATTTTCCTCTATATCTTTTCCTGCAAATCTATCTCGGTTAAGCAAATTCTCAAAATGTTCGGCCCATCTCTCTTTAATTCTTTCCTTCTCCCTAATTGTGGCCTCGTTCCTGTCTTTAACTGGGCCAAGTCCGGATTGAGTACTCAGTCTGAATTTATTTACATGCCTGTAAAATATTTTACTATTATGCCGCCAAGCTGCATATTCCAGATCCTCGGCAATTTTATCCATGACCTCCACTTTACACCTCCTTAGTTCATATTATAATGCTTTCTCCACTTTCCTTGCATTCCTTTTGTTTTCATATGATCTATCACTCAGATAATTCTTGTACAAGTCCTTTGTCCTTTCTATTAAACATAAAGCTTTTTCACTGATATTCTTAGCTACAGTTCCATCTTTCTTCCCTAAGTCCCCTTCATCAACTTCACAAATTATTTTTCTAAAATTATTCCAACCATCTTCCACATTATCAAATTTTAAACTCTCAAGTTCAGTATTCAACTGTTCTTGGAACTTTTCTCTCAAATTCTCATCCTGGAGTGTTCCAACATCATAATTTTTTGGGAGGTAGTTACCCTTCTGATATTTCAGCTTTAAATTAGCCCTTGACACTACTAGATGGTGATCTTTACTTTTAACATCAATAACAGCACTCCTATATACTCTAGTATCTTGTATTGATCCTGCCAGTCTTCGGTTTACTATAACATATTCAATAAGGTTTGCTGTCTTACCATCACGTGAATACCATGTTATCTTCTGAGCCATTTTATGACCAAACATCGTATTGGTTATAACTAGATTGTTATACCTACATAATTGCAAAAGTCTGTATCCTTTACTGTTTTCTATTCCTACACCAAATTTACTTAGGCTAGGATACCATCTATCCCTAGTTCTACCAACCTAGGCATTAAAATCTTCTAGTAAAAACATCATGTTTCTACCTGGACCCTGTCTATTTGCTCCTGTAACTGTAAGTAAAATTCATCATAATCACTAGTATCTCCGACAGTCGGTTTTACATGGGCATATACTACTATAACTGATACCCTGAACTTTTTAGCAATAAAGTGAGCAATTTGTATTCTATTATTAATACCTTCCCAGCCTGAACAAGACTTAGCAGCTTCCTTATTCATCATGAGCCCTACTCCCTGTCTATGTACCCCATCCTTCCTGCCTGAGTAAACAAATTCTATATCACCTAATTTCATGATTCCTACCCCTGGCATTTGAGTTTCTGAAACTCCTAATAAGTCCAGTCAGAATCGTCTGAATTCGTCAGTCAAAATGTCGATACGATGGTCATTTTTTAACGTCGTAACACTCCAAGTTCCAATTTTCATGTCCTTTAAATCATTGAAATTATGAAGTAAAAAATAACACTTTGATGCCGCGCTATGTATTTCGTGTAGATTGTATGGAAATCTTAGGCAAAATATCTCTTCTTTCTAGGGAGAAATCAGACCTAAAGACAGGGAATTTTAGGGAAAACTCATGTAAAAATAGGGAGAATTGAAATCGAAAAGTGGACACCCTGCATGTAAGCCCTTAGATGGTCCTAAAATAACATCTTCCTCTTTATTATTCGTCTAAAGAAAATGGGCATAGTATTTTAATTTGAAACCTGAAGTGAGAGTTACCATCTTTCAAGGCACGTCAGCTTTTCAATAATTATTGTGTCAGTAAAATTTGTACTTAACTGTAATTTGGCAAAAGATATATAATACTTTTGAGATTAAAAAACTTCAAACTACACATTGAATTTTCAAAATTGTTGCTATCAATAGATAGCTGTGAAATACATTTCACATTTTTTTTTTTTTTTTATTTATTTTTTTTTTTTTTTGCAAAATGTTTCCATTGCATTATGTTACAATTTTCAACAATTAGTAAGACTTGCAGCATGTGAAACGTATTGAATCGAAAAATAAAAGCATATTCAAGGAGTGTTTGGAATTGCCATAAAATGCTAATTCCTTTGATGTGCATGTTGGTATTGAAAACTCTCTTTCTCTCCAGTTCTGGTTGAACTTCCTTGAAGTAATGATGTTAGGGCTGTTTTGAAAATATTTTTTAGTTTTAAAGATTGTATTTTAATAGGATTTCTGCTATATTCGTTTGTTCTTCGGATGTTTATACAAGACATTTACAGCAAAATCTGATGTGTGCCAGAATCACTTAATTGGCTGATGTTTTTCTAAAGTTAGATGTGATTACAGGTCAAAGTGGACTTTTTCGTCTCAGAAAGAGCTGATATCTGAGCCATTCAGATGTCAAATTAATTCACTCATTGAAGTACAAAATAAAAGAAAACTTTTATCAGTGCGGATCCAGGGGGCGAGGGGGGGCGCGCCCCCCTAACTTAGTGTAAAGTAGTGTAATTTACTTAGTTAACGCAAATTTGCGTTAATTAAACTTGCTACTAACGCAAGTTTATTAGATCAACCTATTTTGCACCTCCCCCCTAAAAAAAATCCTGGATCCGCCCCTGCTTTTTATATAAGGTATATTCGTCTTAAATTAATACATTCTAATATCTGATATTCGATATTCTAACATCGTTTATTAAGTCTATTTAAAAGAACCGTCTAAGGGAACATGTGGATATAAACATTTATAAATCAATACGGTACTATATATCATGCAAATGTTTTAAATTTAACATGGATGATCTCAAGAATGTAGAAAGGATGTAGGATCCAGAGAATGTAGACCGGACTTGACTAATGTGGCTTCTGAACAGTCACTTTCTTACTGTTGAACGATTTTCTATCTACTAAATTTTCTTAGTCAACTCTTATTATTTTCATACTTTGTACAGTTACTCAGCTTGGTCGGTTCAAATAATTTCTTGAGCCATTCTTTTTCATTCGAAAGGAAGTCAAAAGAAGAAAAAGCAAGTGAAACTTCTAATCAAGATAGTGAAAAAATTAGAAACAGAATCTTAATATTTCAGATTCGTACCTTGAATATTTTCTTAAGAATCAAGTAGAACTTAACACCGCATTTTATGCAAACAAAACAAGGATGGATATAGCTTAATTGAAGGTGAGAAATAGTAAAACATTAAAACTACTTGTTCTTCAGCTAACCTTACTATGGGAGAGGTTTCAATTTTTCTCCCTTGCTATATATTCACACATGCATTTTATGGTTAATCTTACATATCTCTTAAGCTTACGTTAAATTATTGTGGCTTCTCATTGGCTTCATTAGGCTTCGAACTGACCTTTGTTCTAACAAAGTCAAATTCGATAAATTTGAAACAAACAAAGTTGAGTAACATATGCAACTCAGGTAATTGAAGATCACACTGGCTACACAGAACAAATGAAAAGCAAAAAATACTTAAAGAACAAGAGCCGAAGAGGCAAATTTTCCCTTTTTGCTTTTGATGCAAAAAGTTGGTTTCTTAGTTTCTCTTTTATTTCTTTTGAGTTGTTACTGGACTGTTTTGTTCTCAAAGAATTGAAGGTTAGTGTTTTATAATTTAGTACAGAAAATGGCTTGAAGAGGGTTCGTCCGGAAAAAATTTTGTATATCCTTTGTATATATGCATGTATAGTTTTTTTAATTGAAATTCAGAGATAATAATTGAAAATTTCAAAAAGAAAGCAAAATTAGAGATAAGAGCAAATAAATGAGTTAATTAAATAGATATCAAATTGAATAAAATGGAGATAAAAATAAGAATAGAGTTAAAGCCAACGATAAAAAAATACTTCTAGATTTCGAGATTTAGATTCTAGAACAATTTCCTGAAAATCTAGAAATGATATGGAATTTTGCGTCCTCAAATAGTTGTTTTAAATTTATACACAGATCCAATTGCAAATAATACTTAAGAAGTCTTATTTGGGGGCTAGGATAGTAGCCTAGAAACAATTATTTTCATTCTGTCATCCTTTATCCGCAAAAATTGCCCGAGCCATCTCAGCCTTTCTCTTATTATAGCCTTAGAAAGTGATATTGAACTAAACTATTCGTACAACCTACTGTTTGAAATATGGTCATTCAGTAGGGTAACAAAGACAATCCGTATGCAATTTTTCTGGAAAATATTTTGAGAATCTTCCTCCGTTTTTTGGAGCCCCTGTGCTTCAGAACCATACTTGACCATTGTCTCACTGCAGCTTCCAATGTTCTTATCTTGGTTCACAGACTTATCTGTCTATTCTTCCGAAGTTTTTTCAACTATGAAAAAAAAACCTGGACCTTGGCTATTCTACTTTTAACATCTTCACTGCACCCATCTTCTTTATTAATAATACTACCTACGTAAGGCAAGCTGTCCACTTGATCGATCTTGTTGTTTTTCAGCTTTTCACATTCACTTACTCCTAGCCTTAACAATTTAGTCTTTTTAACATTAATTTTGAAACCTATTTTAGCACCCTGAACTCGCAAAACATCTAAAAGTTTATTCATTTTGCTCATACTTTCATCTAGGATGCCTAAACCATCAATATAATCTAAGTCCAAGAGAGCTCTAATTCTCCAGAGTCTGTAGAAGCAAACTGTTCTTGTTAGAAAAAATTTTAATTTTTTTTTTTTGCGCATCAACTTTTAGAAGGATTTTCAACTTTTTGTGGACAGAGGAGTTGTTTACAGCTCCATAAAGATGATTTTCCCCCTTTTTATGAAAAGTCAATCAAATATGGAAAGGAGACTTATCATTTAATTTATTTTCATTTAGAAGAATACACTAAGTCAAAGCTCGAAACATGGATGCTGAAAGGATGAAGGATCCCCTAATATTAAAGAAATAACTGTACTTTGAAATATGATATCACAATTGTATACTTACCAGCAAAAAGATGCAGGGGGAGGCACATCTCTCAGGCCTCTTGAGGCTTGAGAAATGTGAGGCAGAGGCAAGAGGCAGAGCCTCTTGAGGCTATATTTTCCAAAGACCAACCCTCTTTAATATTTTTCACACCATGACTTAAAAAATTATTTTTAATTTTCCTGTAATCACCCTAATCGCCTCTCAATCCCTAATCCCTAATCGCCTTTCAAAATAATCTAATGGGTTTATATTTTTCTGAACTGATTACCATTTGAGAGCATAATTTGAATGTACAATATTTAGAAACTTTTCTACATAGGTTAATAGTTTAAAATGGTAGCAGTCAAACTCATATATTGGATAGAGTCTATTTGTTTTCATTTTTCACGTATGTCTTTGGTTTGATCGCAAAAAATTGTTATTTTTTCTTTTCTAAAGGGAAAAAAATAAATTCCTGACTTTTATAATCCTGGGATGGCAAAATTTCAATGATTTAGAAAACTTTCTGCTAAAATTTTGTATTGCGATGCCTCGAATTTGCAATTTGGCTTATTGCTTTTTAATAGCGATCCAACACGTGTACTCTGTTATCCTACGTCAAAGAGAAATCTATAACTATGCTTAATAGAGGGCTCTTACGTTTTCATGACAGTTGGTTTTCCACCATTTTCCAGAGAGACTTCAGAAAAATTTTCCAGTTTTCAGAGAAAAATGGCCCTATCTACTGCTCGGATCGTATCTACCGTTGCAAGACAGCTCCCTCGTGGAGTCCAAAAGGTATGTTGATTAAGTTGTTTTTAGTATATTTAGGCTATGTAATAGGATGTGTCTTCGAGGTAGGCAAGGTTATTTGGGTAATTTTACTAAAGATTGGAAAAAAATATGCCTTTGTCTGTTGGTAATATCCATGGCCTCCTCTGACCTGAATACTTTTAAGAAAAGAGCTGTTTGATTTTATTTATTACTGTTTCTGCATAATAAGGTAAAGTTCTACCAAATCATATTAGCCTATTGAGTTATGAATGAAGTTAAAACACCATTCTATGCATTTTATTAGAATTATTAAAAAAATATAATTAATTTCTATCGGAAATTATTTTCAGCCCCCCCCCCCCCTTTATCTACTTAACCCTGAATTTGTATATATAGGGGGGGGGGCTGAAATTCATTTCCGATAGAAATGATTATTATATTTGTAATCAGCATTAAAAAAGGCGGTAAAATTCTACTTTAGTTACTTTTGGCTATCTTGGAAAGGGGTTGGGTTAGGAAAATGAAGCTTTCAGGGATGGATGTACATGCTAAGGTTTGTCCCGGGAAGGTACTTTGAAGTACCTACCTCCATTCATCCCCCCTCTATATAATGGTAAATTACTGCACATTACTAGTTGTTTTTAACTCCTATTTCATCCTATATTACTATCATAAATATAAATCATTGCTTACCTTACACAACTTCTGCTTTTAACCTTGTTCATTAAAATATATTCCAAAATTCGGTAAAATTCTATTTTAGCAGCTTTTGATTATCTCGGAAAGTAGTTAGGTTAGGCAAATGAAACTTTCAGGGATGGACCTACAAGCCAACATATGTCACGGGAAGGTCTCTACAAGTAACCCCCTCCCTTCCTTCTCCCTCTAGTGGGTCCTGAAATTTGCCTTTGTGACAAGTCTATATCTAGGGTAAAAGACCTCTTTTTGGGAAAGAACACTTTTCTTTGGCATTTTAGAAAAATAGTAATGGGTTTTTGGACCACCCCTTTTTGCTACAACATGAAGCAATGTGAGGGCAGTAACAAGAACCCTGCCTTCTTGGTCAAATTTTCACCAATGATTTGTCAGCATAAATTGAAAATATGGTCTCTGTTTTGAAAAGCAATTGAAAAGAAAAACTATATTTAAATATTTGTGATTTATTGAATAAATATCAAGCAATAAAAGTTACATTTCTAGAATCAGAGGAAAATCAGCTTTCTGTTAATATATGAATAAAACTAAAACACTAAAAGAATTTATACATCAAAATAGGATAATTGGTATTTCCAAAAAGAGGTCCCTGCAGGTAAGTCAATAAACTAAAAATTTCAAGTCTCTGATCTTAAATAATCTGAATAATAACCATACTGATGCATAGCTTAGACTTTTAGCTATTCATTAATATGCCCAATCCTTCTCAATTCCTCTTTGGTAACAAGATGTGAGGGTTTTAGTTTTACATAATTTTGCTCAATTGGATACTGGTTTTTTACCCTATTGAAATTTTGACAAAACAAAATTTTCCCTTAATTTTCAGTTAGCAGTTTCTTTTTCTATGGCTTTAGTGCTGAAATTGCAGTTTCAGTTATTTGAGTACAATTTTAAACCACATCAATGTTTTTTTTTCAAAGTTTGGGATATTTATATAAATAGCTTTAAAACCTTATAAATCAGGCTTGAGCCAAGTTGTGAAGCTGAAAACAATTTTTTTAGTACTTCTTTTAAGCAGAAGATCTATTTTACAAGGTTTCACTTTTATAACACACAGGTTTTTAAAGGTCAGGACCCTCTAGAGAGAGAAGGAATGGGGGTATGTACTTCAAAATACCTTCCCGGGACATACTTTAGCCTGTAGACCCATCCCTGAAAGTTTCTTTTTCCTAACCAAACCCTTTTTGAGGATAGCCAAAAGTAGCTAAAGTAGAATTTTACCATAATTCCTTATATGCTAGAAAATGCAATTTAAGGTTAGGTGATTTGGTAAATTTCTAGTGGGCCATATAATTTAGCTAAGATGAAAGTGAAAATGTCATTTGATGCCTTTTTTATGCTCTTTCATAATTCAATAATTGCTTCTGGGGCTAGCTGTATCTTGAGCCCTTAAAGAGGCCCCAAAGGTATCTCATTGGTAAATTTTTTGCAGTTCACATTATTGACTTACAACTAAAGTAAACATACCACTTGATGCCTTTTTTTATGCTCTTTCCAAATATATTAATCATTTTTGTCAGAAGTGAATTTTATCCCCACCCCTATATATACCAGTTCAGGGTATATATTTGCACATTAGGGGGGGTACATCTTAAAATAATAACCAAATTTTTACTTTTGGCTATAATATATAATTTTTTATGAATCATGTTTTGGGGTTGCTTCCATTTTAATCAACTATCCCCAAATTTGAATTTAATCTAAGCTTAATTTTGTCTCATTAAGAGAGGAGGAGCTGCAATTTGTAAGAAGATTATATTTGGGAAAAGTTTTAAATAGTAAATCCACTTCTACCACAATTTTTTTTTTAATTCTATTGTTTTTATCTATGTATTTTCCTTCATACAGGGTTAATAATTGATCAAGCATTAGAAGTTGTGGTGGTAGGCCTAGGTATTTAAAAAAAAAAAAATCCAATGCCCTACTTTGAGTAGAATATCTATTCTGTAAAATGTCATTCCCTTACTTTTCCTAGACTGTAAAAAGATCCTAGACTGCAATTGAACCATGCAATCAAGCATGGACACCCACCAAAAATATTTCAGGGGGAAAGGCCCCAGAGTAGTAATGGTGAAGGGAGGAGGAGGGGAATACATTTGAAGATAAAAGGTTAGATGCAAAATAAAATTCTCAAGGAAAAAGAAAAGTACTTAATTTTTACCTATCAAATGAAGAAAAAATTCAACAAATTTTTAAATGGTGAAGATTCTTGGCAAAAAGATCAACTCCTCTAATTGGTACTTGTGTATTATACAGACAACACTCAAGAAGTGAAGCTAGGTTAATCCTAATGAAAAATACCAAAACATGATGAAAATATAATACTTTAGAAACAAATTTGGGCTATACATTTGCACATTAGGGGGGGATAACCTGACCTAAACTAACCTAACCCACAAATACCCCCCCCCCCTGTAATGTGCAAAATATATTGCCAAAATTATGTAATTCCAATGTATTTTATAACCTGCCACTTGTTTTCCACTGAGTGTAAGCTAATTGTTTCTTAATACAGACAGATAAAACCGGTTTGTTCTCAAGCTTCACACAGCATAAACTTGAGTGTTTGTGGTACACTACATAAGTACCCTTTAATCTACCACGCATTTCATTATTATGTATTTAAGATTAATATATTATGCCCAAAACCTAGAGTAAAGGAAAATAACACTCAAACTAAATTGCAGAAAATTAGAGAAAAGGGTATCATCTGAAAGGGGCCATTTACTTTTTGAGTAAAATTATGGTTATATTTTGAAAGAGCATAAACAAAGGTCTCAAGTGGTATGTTCATCTAATTTATAGCTTGATAATGAAAATGTCTCCATATTTATCACAAAATTCCCTCCCCCTCTCAGCATAGGTATCATGCTTTCCCTTTTTCATTTTAGAATAATTTTTCAATCTAACTCTCTTACATTTTTAGATATTTGAAGATTAAACAGAATAGCAAAAGAAAACAAAACTTGAATTTACAGTCCAGCACTAGCATAGGAAGGAAAGTCAATAATTCAATGATTTATGTCTGGTTTTTGATGCATAGTAAATAAATGAGACAAAAACTTTGGAAAGTAGTGAAAAAATTATGTCAAGTTAAGTGAAAGTGATAGTTACTAGGGGTGGATTGTCACTAGTGATAAATCACTAGGGTGGCAACTCTGAACAAAAGGGGATATTTGGGGAACCAATTTTTTTTTCAAGAAGACAGATTTTTGGGGAAATCCCTGAAAATTCAAGGATAGTAGAAGCACTGGTATTTTCAGACTAAATCTACCAACAAATTTTGCTAGGCTGTGAAAACTGCCAAGTAGCATTGCTACTATGCTACCCCACTTTTTGCCCAAAATATATCCAAATCAGGGTATATAGTTCCACATTAGGGGTGGGGGTAAAGTTCCTTTGCAACACAAATGAAAGTTATATTTGGATTCTGAATGCAATTAAATAAAAAAACAAGTTTTTTTTAACTGAAAGTAAGGAACAACGTTAAAACTTAAAACGAACTGAAATTATTCCGTGCATGAAAGGGGCTGTCCCCTCCTCAGTGCCTCGCTCTTTACGCTAAAGTTTTTCATTGTTTAAAAAAAAATAGAGTTGTTAGAAAGTCAAACTTCGGCGTAAAGAGCGAGGCATTGAGGAGGGGACAGCTCCTTTCATGCACAGAAGAATTTCTGTTTGTTTTAAGTTTTAACATTGTTCCTTACTTTCAGTTAAAAAAAACTTGTTTTTTTTTTATTTAATTTTTGAACATTTTTGAATTAATGCAGGTTTTGATTTTGGCTCACTGTACATGAATAATCAAAACAAAGTTTGAATATTAATTTTACTTTTATTTGGTTAAATGGCTTTCTCAAAACCTCCAATTTTATTTACAAACGTTTTTATTAGTAATAAATATACATAACTTACGAATTAACCTATGTAACAAACTTCTATATTCATATATTTTTAATACATATATTAGAGGGTTTGCCCCCTAGTCAATACCTTGCTCTTTAAGCTAGTTCAAATTTTGTTCCAATTCTTTAAAAATGACCCCTTAATCACAAATGCCATTAATTAGAATAAATAGCTCTTATGAAAGTACTAAATAATCTTTGGCTTAAAGAGTGAGGTATTGACTAGGGGGTGAACCCAATCATATATGTAATGTTTTCTGTCGTTTTAAGTTTTGATGTTGCTCCTTACTTTCAGTTAAAAAACTTGTTTTTTTTATATATATAATTTCTGATCTTTTTTTAAAAATGCTGGGAAATCCGGCGCCCCCTTCATAGGAATGTCCCTTCCCCCATGAAAACGTCCTTAATGGAAAGATCATCCCACATAACCCCCGACCCACTCCCCAACCCCCGCCCACCCCCCACTACCAGAAAAAATGTCCCCTGAAAATGTCTGTATACTTCCCAATAACCGATACTATATGTTAACATATGGGAAAATTCATAACTTTCAGCCCTTCCCCCAGGGACTTTGGGGGATTAAGTCATCCTAAAAGACACAGTATATTTTCGACCATGCTGAACAAAATGGCTATCTCAAAATTTTGATCGGGTGATTTTGGGAAAAAAATGAGCGTGGGAGGGGGCCTAGTTGCCCTTCCTTTTTTTGGTCACTTAAAAAGGGCACTAGAACTTTTAACTTCCGTTTGAATGAGCCACAGTTTATAGACAGTAAGCTTATCGCAGATAATTTCTGGTCTTCGGTCTCGGTGCGAACAAAAAGCTCCTCCCACTTGTTTCTGCCTTAGCGGATTAGTCTGTTATCGTCAATCACTGAGAAATGGTTGCCAAGTGCATTACATTCGTAATTGCGAAAGCAGTAAAAAACTTGGTGAGCCAGCCAAGTGGTTTGCAAGCGTCCCATCTCACAGGTATGAATTAATTTATATACAAATTATGACTTAATCTATTATTTACGTGGACTCAACTGATCGGCCTATGTAGGATTTTATAAAAAAAAAAGGGGGCGGGGGGTTGATGAAATTTGTGAAAATAAGGAATTTTTTCTTCTTCTAATAACTGGTGGGGTAGGTGTGATGGTTTCAGGGGCGGATCCAGGATTTTTTTAGGGGGGGCGCAAAATAGGTTGATCCGACAAACTTACGTTAGGAGCAAGTTTAATTAATGCAAACTTGCGTTAATTAGGTAATTTACACTACTTTAGACTACTTTACGGGGGTAACCCTCGCCCCCCCCCCTCCGGATCCGCCACTGGATAGTTTATAATTTTTTTTTTCACGTCGTGATATTTATTTTCTCAGATTGTAGTTCCTACGATATTTGAAAAATCTAGTTACCTGTTTTGGCGGAGAGCCTAGATAAGACTAGTTTTGTTTTCATATGAAATGGGCAGACCTTTCCTGAACTTTAAACAATAAACACCTCTGTTTGAAAATCTTTGCACTTTCTGAATTTAGATAGCTATAAGGGTTCCTGATTGAGACCAATTTTAGGACTTGGGTTCTAATTATTGGTTGTTGTGGTAAAAGTTTTGAGTTTGAATTATTGTAGGCTTCTATTTCTACTGATCTTAAGTTTAATATGGCCTTTACTATTCTTTAAAAAAAACTTTCTTTTTCGTAAAGTTTTCGTAGTATATATATATATACGTGTACAAACAGCTCCTCTCATTTGATCTGCCATCAGCGGTCCAATTACCCTGGAACACGTATTTTGGCAGAAACTTTCTCAAAATGCCTTTGAAACCAACTTGAGACTTCGAAACCTATTTTTAATTCCTAAAAACATCTAATAATAACATTACACTACTAACTACCGATTTTCATGTATGTATTGGAATAAATTAATTTAAAATTAGTTTCTTCAAAATTAGTGTTCCAACGTTGAAGCCAAGTTTCGCGTCCAAGAGAAATCTGACTTGTCTACCCGCGAAACGATCTGATAACGCCTATGTTTCTATCTGCAAAAACGTTCTCCGGAACACTCGCACCCCTGTCCGGGTTTTTATAATGGGAGAGATAGAGAATGATCATACTGCTAATTCTATAAACTGTGGAATGAGCCCTCCCACGATATTCTAGGACCACTGGGTTGATACAATCACCCCTGGGGAAAAAAACAAACAAATAAGCACGCATCTGTGATCTTTCTTCTGGCAAAAAATGCAAAATTCCACATTTTTGTAGATAGGAGCTTGAAACCTTTGCAGTAGGGTTCTCTGATACGCTGAATATGATGGTGTGATTTTCATTAAGGTTCTATAAATTTTAGGGGGTCTTTCCCCCTTTTTTTGAAAATCAGCAAAATTTTCTCAGGCATGTAACTTTTGATGGGTAGGACTAAACTTGATGAAACTTATATGTTTGAAATCAGCATTAAAATGTGATTCTTTTGATGTATCTATTGGTATAAAAAATCCGTTTTCTACAGTTTTGGTTACCATTGAGCTGGGTTGCTCCTTACTTACAGTTTGTTACCACAAACTGTTTGATTCAGGATTGCACATTGGGAGGGGGAGGGGGTTATATACTCAGTTAATATATAGGTTAATCCAATCTTCTTAATTCCTAGAAATCAGAAAAAGGTTGAAATACTAGCTTGGGGATACCTTCCCAGGTAACTAGAATTTTACCAAACACACTACTCTATTCCTTTTTTTTAAGTTCTTTCTAGTCAATTTGCAGAATAGCAGCTCTCCAGAAGGAGACACACTAGAACAAAAAGAGACATTTTTAGATTGTTAATTTCCTGTTTTTCTTATGATTTGTCATTCTTGGGACAATTCATGGTACTTTAGTATTAGCTGGTACCCATGCAATATACTGTATAGGGAAATGCTAAAGGAAACTAGTTAAATGGGTATCTATCTATAGAGAATTGGATCACAAAGCATGGTTTGTCATTGCCTTTACAATATTTAAACTGTTGTTTTTTGGGATTTAGGGGGGAAAAGGTACCTAGGTTAGTTTACGTATTTAATATATGCTATGCTTTACCCCCACCCCCCTGATGTGCAAATATATAGCCCAAATTTGTTTCTAAACTATTATATTTTCATCTTATTTTGTTTTATTTCATTAGCATTAACCAAACTTGACTTCTTGCGTGGGTACCAGCTAATACTAAAGTACCCAATTCATCCCTCCCACACTATTTAGCCCTAGTCTATAAACAAAATTGTAGAAGCCTAAAATTAGAGTTGTTGAGAAGCCCCCCTATGTGCAAATAAATAGCCAAAATTATAAATTTCCTATCTATTTTCTGGTTCTTGATTTCATCAGTGTTGATTCATTTATGGGTAGACAGGTTGAAATAAGAGCAACACATGGCAAAATGGCTAGGAAATATATAATTTGGGCTACATACTAGCACATTAGGGGAGAGGGTTAAAGTATAGTGGAATTACTGTCAAAATGTGTAAACTACATCTAGGCTGCAAATTATAAAGTAAGAACTGTTTTCTTGACATATTTCCTTCTCAACAGCCCCAATTCTAGGCTTATAACTACAAAACTAACATAAAATAAAAATGGTACCATTATATTTCTCATTTTATGCTCCCTTTGAAGCACATAAGAAATGACAATGCACCACACTCACTAACCCTCCTGATTAACACATATATAGGCCTAGACTAAATTAGGCAATATTTTTGTTTGTTGTTGTCTAAATTGATTGAGCTGTTGTAAGACTTGTTATGCTGTGTAGACTTGAGATATCCAGTTTAGCCTGAGTGATTAAGCTGAACATTAGATAAAAAAAAAAACACTATTTTAAACAAGTTAAAAATATGAATAATAATGAGAAAAAAAATTATAATCTAACAGTAAATGTTGAATGATTGACATAAATGTCCTACAAACAAAGTGAACATACCACTCAATGCCTTTTTTATGCTCTTTCTGAATGTAATAATTGTTTTCAGCACAAATACAATTTTAGGTACTTGTATTATATACACCCTACCTAATATTATTCTAATATATTTCTCTTGTATTATCAGAGAATATGTTTCTCTGGTGTTATCAGACATTACGGTTGGGGGGTGGGTAAAGTATAGTGGGTCTGCATGCCAAATGTGTTAGGTGCAATTATTCTGCACATTATGTAGTAAGAATTGTATTCTAACCACACTGTCCAAATACATTACCCCCCCCCCACCCCCACCCCCTAATGTGCAAACATATAGCCCACATTATATATATTTCCATATAATCTGTCATTTTTTTGTCTGGTCTCCAGTGGCGGCAATTCGCGAAAATGTAGGGGGGGGGGAGCAAGGATTTTTTTTTATTTTTTTTTAAATTAAGATGCAAAAAAAAAGAACAACATTGAGCAAAGATACCTAAAACAGGGGGTAGCGGCGAGGTCGCTGCTTGGCAAAATCGTCAACTAATCTATCCAAATCCAGTTTCTTTACCTCCTGTTTTTCAATGGCCATTATCATGAGATCACTGAGTATGTTGTTTCCCATTGTTGATTGCAGATAGTCTTTCACACGCCCTAATGCCGAGAAGAATCATTCATTACTGGCAGTGGTCACAGGTAAAGTAGCAACTAGGTTTATCAGTTTTAGCACTGCAGAACAGGCAACTGGGAGGTTGGATAAGATTTTGATAGCTCAAAGAAGATCCATTTTTGGAATATCACTTTTTGACAGATGCAGCTTTGCAAGAGAAAGCTGGGATTCTATGGCATGGTCATTGACACCAAGAATCTCTCAATAATGATGCATAACTCTTTCCACTTTTGAAAATTCGAGAAAATTGGAACTTGAGGGATCAAAGGCAGATAAAGCGTTGTGCAGAGGCATATTTTGCATGAAACATTGGTCCATCTCACTCGTGAAACAGTCTGTTACCTCAAAGAACAGAAGTTTACTGCAGTCTGATTCAACTGGCTGACTGGTGTTGTGTTTACTGGTTGTTGAGTTTGAAAGAAAGTCTTTGAGACGAATGGAAATGGCTTGACTTCTCTTGCTTCAAGCACTGGTTTTAGATTGTGGAGATTTCGATTCCTGGATATCGTTTAAAGCCAAGAATTCAGATATGTTTTTGCTTAAGTTGTTCCATTAGTTATCATTTCTCAGCTTTTGGAGTGTCTCATATTTCCCAGAAATCAGTGCAAGCGCCTTATAAATCAACAAACTTACGTATTTAAGTTGCTCTGATAAACAATTTACAATGACTAATACTTTTTCCATTATGTGCAAAGTTGAAACAAAAGAGGCAGAGTTGATTTTGTACAGTAGTCCTTTTGCTTCACACGCTGCCTCGCTGTTGGAACTATCAGAGAGTGCAGCAAGCACAGCAACAATACAATCAAATCTGGCCTTCACCTTCGAAATAGAGTGGACTGCATAAAACCAGCTGGACAGTCCTCTCAAGCTCCAAGACTTTTTGCCCGCTAATACACTGGGATTCAACAAATAGCTCGTGACGAGCAAAGCCAAGTTTAATCTGTGGGCGTGACAGTGTACATAAACTGCATGAGGCACCCTCTCCCTAAACTTTGCTTGAACTCCATTAAATTCTCCACTCATAACGGATGCGCTGTCATAAAATTGAGCAATACACAGCATCGAATCTACACCAAGCTTTTCTATAGTTACACAAATCGAGGTGGATAAGCTCTCGGCGTCTAATTTGTGCATGTGATAGCAGCTGATTGGTCACTCCACAACTTTTCCATTTGATGTGTACCTGAGTAGGATTGCTAATTGTTCTTTTCTAGAGACGTCTTTTGTCTTGTCAACAAGAATAGCAAAGTAATTAGCTGATTTTACTTCTGAAGTAATATCTTGGAGCAAGGCATTTCCTATCAGTGTAACTGCGACATTTTGGTACTGGTGACTGCAATAGTGACCATATCGACGCTGTAACTTGGCCTTCAGCTTTTTGTCCCCTTTAGACATTTCCTCCATCAATTCAACCAAATTACCCCAGTTTGCAGATGTTTCTGATTCGTCATGACCCCTCAAAGCAAGAACCTGGCGGCAAAGAAATCAAATAGCGCGAAAAACTTACTTCACATGATCTCCATTTTCCTGAACCTCTTGAGATCTGGATTGAATTAAGGCATTCAGTATAGATTTTGAAGTAGCAGTACTCATTATCTTAAATTCCGTCCATGCTGACATAAAATGCCTATGTCTTTCAGAACCATCATGTTGCTTTAATAGAGCAGAACTGTCTTTCCACTTGTAAAATCCTGAGTCAATGAAAGCCCATTTTCATGCAGTTTTTCCAGCCCTTAGAGTCCCCATAGAAAAATGGCGGCAAGCAAAACAAAACATGGAATTCAAGTTTTTTGAGTATTCAATCCATTCATAGTTCTTATAGTAATGTGCACTGAATTTCCTTCCGTTAGAAGTGGAAGCCGGATATCTCTAAAGAATAGGTTGAGCTGGTTTGTCGTGACGCGTCCTAGAGATATCTGAGAGTTTTTTACTGCTACTGGAACCCGCAAGGGGTTCAGCAATGCAGACCGAACTTTCAGGTTGACCTGAGCCATTTATTGTTCTGCTTGTTTCCGAAATTATGTCACAGGTGGGGGAATTTATCTCAACTAACCCGACACTTTAGGCGCTGACACTATTGCCAGTTTCTTGCGCTAAAGTTTCTTCATTTTTCTTCCGCATTTTCACCGAAAAAAAAAAAAATCCAAAGTTTGTTGTCGCTTTTTACTCATAGTTTTATTACGATGTAAACCTTACTTTCTGCTGATATAGGGTTTACTTTGATAAGCGTTTTGGTAAGAGCAGCCGAATCATTCAGAGTTATGGGTTCTCGTGGAGGAGGCAGAAGAGTCTCTTTTGCTATAAACTATGTGTTTCATTGTACTAAGTTTATGTACAGTAGTTTAAGATAGATGCAGTTGAACGTGTAGTAGACAAGGAATTAACTCAGACACAGCAAGAGAAGAACTGAAGAAACTCACTTAAGAAAATCACTCCCATACTCCATGGTGAAACTACCCCGCTTAGAAACCCCATAAACCAATCACTTACATTTCCTGTTCATGACAGTCCCATACACTCCACTGGGACTAGTCATCCCATAAACTATTCAACATTGTCAAGAATCTGCTGACCAAAACCCCCTTGAAACCCTAGAACACATTTCATTTCTCAGCTACTAAAAAAGGCAATATACAACACTCATAGTTTACAGCGAATTCTTCACAAGAACAATAAAGAAACACTGACCACATGAAGCTTAGTTTTGAATGAACCCTACTCAGGTATAAAATAGTGTAGATGCGTGAATAGAGACGCGCTCTTTGACATTTTACATTTCAAAACAAGATTGTCTCCTAATGATAGAATTAGGGCACCAGTTTGTTGGTTGTATTTATTGGACCAGTTGCTGGTTTAATATAGCACATAGCTAAAATAGAAAATAGCTGTGAAATATAAATAAGAAGGTAATTTTCAAACTCTAGGGGGGGACATGCCCCCTGTCCCCCCCTCCTAATTGGAGCCCCTGGATCTTAATTTGCTCCAAAGTGCAAATTAAAGTAATTAAGTTGATTCATGCAGCTTTGGACAGTTTTTCACTTTGTTGACTTCTAAGTTTTGATAAACGCTTTTGAATTAAGCACAAGGAAATAGTGGGAAACTGTAATAACCATAGGTGTACACAGCCAAAATTTTAGGGAGGGAAAGGGGGCACGATCTCTTGCCTATGTAGGCCTTAAGCGATCTTGGATGTTCAGAAAATTTTGTGTGTTTGTCATGGGCGCCCATACGGGGGGCGCTAGCCCCCCCTGGCTTAATGACGGTGTCATATATTTGTATTAATTTAAAAAAAACTTTTTCCACAGAATAAGTTTTCAAAGAAAAGTAGAGCTCTATTAAGTCAAAAATGGGCAGAAATAAAGTCAAATAATCTTCCAAGCATAAAACTACCACAAATCACTATCAACAATTAAATGAAACTCAAAACGAACAGAAATTATAAGAAATAGCCGAGTCAAACTCAAAACGTGTAAAAATTAAGATTACTAGGGCTGACAACTGCCGTGCCTTCTCAAGACCAGAACATAACTTAGGCTTTACTGAAAAAAAACAAATGACTGTGGATTGTCAGTTTGATATACCTATAAACTCAAAACGAAGTGCCGATTAGATCAGGTAAGCCCCCCCCCCTAAAATTCAGCCTATGGGCGCCCGTGGTGATTGTGTCATGAAGGTCTCTTTTTGTTTTTTTTAATGCATGTATTGAATTCTAGGTTGCAGCAAGGACAGCTCCAGTGGCCACAATTGCAGCACGCAAACTCCATGTATCATCAGCCAATAATGCTGCTGAAATCTCAGCTGTTCTTGAAGAGAAAATCCTTGGGGCAGCACCAAAGGTCTGTCTATCTATTTTTAATTTTCGTCTCAATGTGTTATGTCATAGAAACCTTAGCAGCTACAAAAAAAAATAATAATAATCACTCCAGTTTAAGCTGTTTCTTCCCATGGACATTAATGCTTTTAATTAATCACATGCATAGTTCATACAATTGTATTAAGTTTTCAACAAGGGCACTACTTGGTAGTGGGGGCTGGCAATAAACATATACATCTTGCCATAAAAATAGGACTCTCCCCTCTCCACAGCCCCTGGTAAAAATCTTCCTGGTAGTGCCCTTCATGCATGCACAGGGTTACAATTGTCAGGGGGCAGGGGATCAGAGGATTTCCAAGGGGTGGGGGATCTAAATATGAAAATGTCGGGTTTTATTTTGGTTGTCAAGAGCAACCTTAAGAAGAAATGACTGTTCGGGATGAGTCATGGGGGATGAGGGCATGATAGTAATAGTACCAGAGTAAAAGTACCAAATATATGTCATATTATGGCTTTTATTCTTATTTTGTTTATTCTACCTTAAAATTACCTTAAATCGCACTAGCTAGCAATATGGAGAATCCAGTGTACGCAAGTTAGTGGTGATAAGGCTTTGGGACATCTGCTGCATCCCATTAAGTTAGCCATGGTTTTGTTGCTCAGTCTTTGTCAAGATTTGATTTGAAGCTATTGATTGTTGTAGATCCCACCATCATCTTGATTAGGCTGTTTCACAGACTTATGATTTGATTGTAGAAGAAGTTGTTTCTTTTTCTTGTCTTGGTATGCTTGCAGAACAGCTTTGCTGAATGATCTCTGGCACTTGACGACCGGGCAGGTTCAAACATATCTTTGTTGTCAGACTTGAGCAACTTATAGGTCATTATCATATCGCCTCTGCATTGACGGTATGTCAGAGTTGGTATCCTCGGGCTTAGCAGTCAACATCCATGCTCTTTAGCTTTGAGACCCTTTTCGTATTCTGAACCATTTCAAACAGTTGATTATATTTTCTTGCTTTGAAGGATGATGTCTCTTTCATAATTTGTGTACAGTATTTTCTATGTAATATATGTTTTATTTATATAATGCGTGGTATGTGCTGCTCCTTTGCGGAATTTGAACAACAGGTAAATTTTCACCCACTGTAAATTACCACGCCCTGCACATAACTCCCAACTTGGCTAAAGTGACCAAGGGTTTTATACACCGTGCCCAATTACAGCAGATTGCACCCTCAACAGACACTTAACAATATGGCTGTATACGAGGCTGTATGGCTGTATAGGACTGTATTATACCTAGTGTAGATGTACCATTTGATAATTGAGTGGCTGGACAGCCCGAACAGTCTTATTAATTTACTTTTGGCAGACTACAGGAGAGCATTCGACCTTATAGAGCACCTCATTGCACAGAAAAATCTAAAAGAGATGGGAGCTGGAAAAAACTTGCTGCTATTGGTGAGAGATTTTCTACGAGGGTAACAGTAATTGGTATATCCGTTATTTACCGATGATATCCGCTCTGAGGGGACCGAACTTACTTTTGGCTGTCCACAAGGAACGAAACTAGCTGCCCTTTTATTCCTTGTAGTCATCAATAAAATCCTTGCAGAATTTGAGGAGCGTTTCAAGTTCGTTGACGACTTGTCTTCGCTTCTCAAATACACAGTAGAAAAAGCAGTAGCAAAACAGCAGTTCGAACC
Source organism: Artemia sp. Qi Xiang Cuo (assembly GCF_049724085.1). Lineage (NCBI taxonomy): Eukaryota > Metazoa > Arthropoda > Branchiopoda > Anostraca > Artemiidae > Artemia > Artemia sp. Qi Xiang Cuo. The sequence continues at coordinate 9,964,815 of NC_142814.1, forward strand.
AACACTTTTTTCGGACTTTGTTAACCAGTGTAAATCTAATAGCCTGCACCTGAACGAGCAGAAATCGAAAATTCTACGTTTCAACCTGCTCAAACAAGATATACAAAACCAGATGTTCCCTTTGCAACTGTTTCGTCTGCGACAATACTGGGTGTTACTTTTACAAGTGATTGCTCATTTAAACTGCACGTAGACAATATTGTACGCAAAGGACACTACTCAATCCAAAGTTTAACGAGTATGCGAAGGCTGGGTTTCTCAGATCGTCAGCTCTTATTGGCTTACACGACATACATCAGGCCAATCCTTGAATAGTATTGTCCTGTCTGGGGTCCTCAAGCACAAAACACTGCCTACATGTCAGAGGAACTAGAAGACGTTCAAATACGTGCTACTAAAATAATTCTTGGACCCAGGTATGAGAGTTATGAGCATGCCCTTGTGATTATGAGCTTGCCCACTTTGTTCGCCCGAAGACACAATTTGATAATGAGATTCGGAAAATCACTCATGTCAAACGAGAAACATCGCTCAATTCTTCCTCCAACCGCGCCAACCCCGAAACTCACCAGCCATCAGAACAGACTGCAACCCGTCAAGTGCCGAACAAACAGATTTGCAAATTCCTTTGTACTATATTTTGTTAGTGTATTAAATAAGTGATTTGTTTTCTTAAATTGTAAAAATAGCATAATTTAGCGTTCAGTTTTGTTTGCTAGGAAATCTATTTGTATAAACGAATTCGAAATATTTTGTTAGAGCCGTCTACAGCTTATTGAGTCTTAACAATCTCCAATTTGGGGAATTCAATTAATTACCTGGAAGAGATTTTTGGCAGAAAGTGCTGGTTGATTGTTGTGCATCAATTGTGCAAAATACCCCATGGGTATATCAGCATGCTGTGGATATTCCCTGAGCATGCTAGGGGAATAGGTACCCCACCTTTTGTGAGAATGCACTCTAGAATATCCTGAAGTTGTGGCGATAGTAATCTGTATCTTTTTTAAAGTTACAAGAAAAAAAAAATCATGAATCAAAAAACAGTATAAAAATAGTGACTGAATTTGATGTTTATGTGCATTCAAACTGAAGCTTTGGTGTGCTTACTACTTTTGCTTACTTTTGGGGAACAAGATGATGAACTGTCCTGCCTAGCACTAATCAATCTGGGAATCACTTCAATCTGTTGGCTTCTCAGCAATCTTCAATTGGTCCCTTTCCCATCTCCAGCCATACCTCCTCATGGTTCTTGGTCCTCTTTGAATTTTTGCAAACTTCTACCTTCTAGTTGTTGTCCCGAGGATGGCGCTGCCTGCCAATGAGGGCATCTCAACATGTACTTTAGCAGTGATACAAGATGTGGCTAAGTAGTAGCAGGTAACATGTTTTGATGACCAGGGATAGTTTTAGTGTAGGTAGGGATAACTTTTTATGACTGGCTGAAGACCCGTGCTTTTTTTGGCCCTAGATTGTCAAATATTCCTAGTAAAGGTTTGGTCACAATACTTTTGCTTCAGCTTGGTGATTTTTTGAATTTTGATTTAACTTGGGTTGGTAAAAAGCTGCTTGAGCTAGTCTTTAACTGGATTGCACTTCTATGCTAATAGTAAACCAGTGATTTGTCTTCTGTTTTCATGTCTCACTGGAGTCTTGACTTGTTTTTAAAATTCAGATTGTTTGCCTGGATGTTGTTTCTTTTTTTCTTTTTTAACTTACAATCATCATTTTAGGAAAATCTTGAAGAGACTGGCCGAGTCCTGAGTATTGGTGATGGTATTGCTCGTGTTTATGGTCTCAAAAACATCCAAGCAGAGGAGATGGTTGAATTCTCCTCAGGTTTGAAGGGAATGGCTCTCAACTTGGAACCCGACAACGTTGGTATTGTCGTCTTTGGTAACGACAAGCATATTAAGGAAGGCGATATTGTCAAGAGAACTGGCGCCATTGTAGATGTGCCAGTTGGTGAAGAACTACTGGGTCGTGTTGTTGATGCTTTGGGTAACCCAATTGATGGCAAAGGACCAATTGGATCGAAGACCAGGTTTGTTTCTTTTTACTAAAATTATAGTAGATATTTTTAGACAGCAGAACAACTTTTGCTGGTGAGCCTAACTTTCGTACAGGTTCACTTTCAAGAACCGTGGATTTTGTCACATCGACGTTTCAGAATGCGAATGATGATGATGATGATTTATTTATAACCCACTTACAATGGAAAAATGGCGGAGTAATAAAGGAAAGAAAGAAAGAAAAAAATCACTACAAAAATGACAAATAAATAATTAAAAAATATCAAACAGTACTAAGCAACCGGATGGGGTAATGATGAGGGCCCAGCCTTAAGCACGCATAAGAAGTAATTACGCATGTGATTAAGATAAAGCTTATATGTCCATGGGAAGAAACGGCTTACACTGGAGTTACTTTTTTGGTAACTGCTAAGGTTTCTATGACATACAAACATTGAGACAAAATTAAAAATAGATAGACAGACCTTTGGTGCCCCAAGGATAATCCGAAAGCCGAGGGGAAGGCTATTTAAGAGGGTTTCGGATCAGGGAGACGTCGAATTTATATCACAATTCAAATCACCAATTAATAACCAATCGTATCTATTAGAACAGATCCCATGGATTAAGTTATTCAGCTTGACACAAGACTTGGTAAATGCTGTAAAAGAAAGCATATTGTTCTTGTTATGCGGCAGGTAAACATTAATTAAAACAATATTGCAAAATCTGGTCACGAGATAATGATCATCAGAACCATAACGCTTGGGGGGAAAATGCCAGAGTTGACGCTTGATGGTACACGCCAGACCTCCTGAAGGTCGACCACGTGTACGCCGTGGATTCGTGGTAAATACGATATGATCTGGACTTCTGCGCAAAAAATTAATGCTGGCACCAGTCAATAAATGTTGTTGAAGTAACACTATATTAAAAGAGCTCAACAGACTGTCAATGCAAATATCTTTGTCCTTGGTTCTATTAATATTAAAAGAGCTTAAACTAGTAGATTTTAAATTCATTTCCGATCAGATTTTGCAACAATTTCACGAAGCTTAGGACATTTAAGGCTATAAGATACATGATCGCCAGCACAATTTGCACATTTGGGGGGCAGGTTCCAAGGTGAGTCTTTGGTTGATTCATGAGGACCCAAACATCTCGCACATTTCAGTATAGGGCTCTTGTAGGTAGCTAGAAAGTGGTCAGGAGACTGGTACTTGCGACAGCAACGAGGAATAGCTTTGAACTCCACAACACGTAGAAATTCATAATCAATTTTCAATCCAACTCTAAGCGCATATTTAAGTGCAGCATTGTCTCAAAAACCGAGCTTAACCGTCTTAGAATTACTAACTCTAGTATCATCAGTGATTCCATCACAATCCAATATATTTGATAAACTCTAATCATGCTCAATTGCTCGAATGACTTTAGTTGCAGAGTAGTTCATACAATCATGGATCAGGGTTCGATTAGTTCGATTAGGGTAATTGAGAACTTCTTAGCTGCAAACGCCTTAGCAAGAGCTTTGGTTTTTGCATGTGGATCTTGTTTGAAAGTCTTGTTGTTGATAAGCCGCTTTGACAATTCTCCACAAGCTCTTTGATTTAGTTTGTTGTTTTTTTTTTTGGGGGGGGGGTTTAAGGATGATAGGTAGTGATTGTGTATGTAGGGTCAACTTTTTTATCAAAAACATGTTCTTATACTTAAATGAATTGGAGAATTTGATTGCCTCAAATTTTGTGATTGCTGCTAATGCCATAAAGAAAAAAAGATGAATAATATTCATCTATTATAATATATATTATATATTATAATATTCTTGGAGTCGGAATCACGAATCTTATTGTGCTCTAGATGGCAAGGTGAAATCAGGATTAGAATCAGTAAGAAAAAGGGCTCCAAGACTGCTGAGTGTATCTTTATGTTTTATAATCTGTTGGCAGTCTGTTAAATCTTAAATGTGAAACAAGGATCATAATAGCAATGGGTTTGGTTAAAATTTTGGCATAATTAATTTAGGATCAAAAGGTTTGTGTACAAGTATGTTCAGTTAATGTTTATGTACAAGTTTTGGTATGTTGTTTTCTTCTCCTCTACAATTTTAACACGTTTACGAACGATAAAAATTATGCTATCATTTAATAGCTGATAGTATCGACTTTGTTTTTAGGGGAAGGGGCATTTAATTTCTAGGAATTGCTTTTATCATTTAATTCGCCTATGATTTTCTAATACAATTCGTAATAGATATAATATAATTCTGTATAATTTGCCGATAAATTTTTAATACAATTTATGTTATGAATAAGCATTCTTGAATTTTTCTATTTCTTGCTGTTTTACCTATAAAAACAAAAGTCTTGAAAGGTGTTGTAATAATAACCCAAAGAGTGTCGGGGGGGGGGGATACCTCCTTTTTTCAATTCTTCGATGTAAATACCATAAAAGCTCCCTTCTAAGAAAACAATTTTTGAAAATCTAGGGGGAGAGTAAACTTTCCCTCCCCAATTGACGCGATTCTGCCCAAATGCGCAGTTTAAAGCAGTGCGTGGGGGCGTTTATCCTACCAAAAAAATAAAAACGACAATTGAATTTATCAAAATATCAAATTTTCCGTGAAATTTAGGATACAAACTCTGGTCGGGAAACATGCAAACAGGGAATAAGCATCCCTCCAAGGTTATTGCAAAGCACCCTTTATCAAGAATTACAGGCCACAAAACTCACTTTTCAGGGCATCATAGATCCAAGATAATTTTAGTTCCCCTCTCCATTGCCCTTTCAAAGATGCGCCCTTGGATCTGCATTAAAGGAAATTCCCATTTACAGGCAAAGAGTGGGTGTCAAAGCCCCAGGCATTATTCCCCGTGTCTCTGTCAGAGAGCCTATGCAAACTGGCATGAAGGCCGTCGATTCTCTTGTCCCAATTGGTCGTGGTCAGCGAGAGCTTATCATCGGTGACAGGCAAACAGGGTGAGTATCACCTTACTCATAAATTAATGGCCTATTTTCTTTTTCTCTGTTTTTCATTTTTCTTCCCTCTTTTCTTCTTATTGTTCAATTGCCTGTGATTACCGTGACATGATCCTTACTGACTGACAGGGTAAGCATTGCCTCATCTATCTAAGATGGTAATTAGTGCTTTTTATATTTAGTTTTCCTCTTGATTTTCTTTTTCTTTCTAGTCTTGTTTTACTTTTTTCAATTTTCTCTTAATTTTGCCGTGGGCAACGTCAGCAGATCATTGGTGACAGACTAATAGGGTAACTATTGCATGCCTTTTTTTTCTCTTATGACAATTTACTGCCTTTTTTGTTTCTTAAAATTGGAATGTAAGCAAAAAGTGTAAAGAGTAAAATAAAATTGAAATAAGAAAAATGAAGGGATTAAGACTTGCCAGTTGTAAGACTAGGGAATGATAAAAAATAATTTAATAATAAATATTGTTAATTTTAATTATACGATAAGTTGCTCCAATGCATATCATATGTTCATACTGTAGTTTGACTTATAGTTTCCTTTATCATAATTATTTAAGAACTCATTGCTTCAATGAGCTCAAAATGACATCTGTCAGATTTCTAATTTCTGCTTTGGGCCAAGCTATGATTCTTAGCTTTCAAAATTAGTTTGACTGTTTAATCAGAATGTGTTACAAGTTATGAATTTTTGGAATAGGTTGTTAAACCTTTACTTATTGGTTCGGCATATTACCTAAGGACGCCACCAAGAAATTTTTCAAGGGTGTCGAGTAACTTTTCCGATGAAATGATGGGATGGTAATAAATGAAAGCCTCTCAATGTTTTAGTGGGACGTGTTATCTTCATCCAAATGAAAATGACTCGGTTTTAAGTAGATGTCAGCACGGGGGGGGGGCAAACACAAAAGTATTTAGAATTCAAAACAAAGCGTGTTGTTGTCTTCATTTTTGCCGGGGGGGGAGGGGGTCTGCTCCCACTTACTTTTTACTGATTTAAGAATTTTAATTCTACATCTTATAATGTAGATTTTAATATCGATTTCAATAATGTGATTTTTCTTTCTTCTATAGTTTTTGTATTGAATCTCGTTCTGTTTGACAAAGAAAAAGTCTCTGTAAGGACAACTTCATAATATAGTGAAGCGAAATCGTAGGCTCTGGAAATAGTCTCGTTTCGCCTTCAAATTTAACATACAAATTTGCTGTAAAAGAAAAATATTTCTCAACGTCAACTTCAACATTTGTCATAGTCCAGTAATCATGTACACGGTACAAGATAAAGCGGTGTTCCGAGTTACTACATGAGTTTGCAGGAGTTGTGGCCTCAAAACCTCCTACAAGGCTGGAACCTGAGTAAATATTAAAAAACGGATCGAATAAAAATCACCCACTCATTAGAAGTTACCAGAATAGAGTTGAATTTGATCAAATAGTGATATTTATCAGTTAAAATCATGCCGTATTTCTCCTTTAATCTGTTTAAGGTAATCAATGCACTATTATATTACAGTAAAACCGCCATTGCCATTGATGCCATCATCAATCAGAAACGTTTCAACGATGCCCAAGACGAAAAGAAGAAATTATACTGTGTCTACGTCGCTATTGGTCAGAAAAGATCCACTGTCGCCCAAATTGTCAAGAGGCTCACTGACACTGGTAGGTTGATTTTTCTTCTTCAATTTTCCATCACACTTCGAGTCTCCTGGTCTACATTACTTAATTTTCTACTGAGTATAGCGTAGTAAATGTCCTAGAAATTACCTCAGGCATGAAAATGATAGATGTGATCCTTATTCGTTTCAGGGATGATAGATAGTTAACCGAGGTTTCGCTGAGGAGGAGCAGCCCCCCCCCCCTCATATACAAAATAATTTCTGTTCACTTCTAGTTTTACTGTTGCTCCTTAATTTAACTTGAAAAATAAATTTTGTTTTATTATTTAATGTCAAATGGGTCATTGTTTTCTCGACAATACACTTATTTCGTTGTTCAGGGCTTGTTCTTTTTTATCAAACTATTTTTCCTCTATTTCTTCATTGATGTACATCAGTGTTCCCCGAGTTGACGTATTTGTACCCCAGGAGAGAAAAGTTTGTGGAGGGACGAGTTCCAACGAAGTTTGGTGTGGATATACACACGCAACGTTTAAGGAACAGACTGGACGTGGAACTTCATCTCAGATTTCAAGTTAGCAGTTATACAACCAAATCATGACGATTTATCATAGCAGCACAAATATTGTCATTCTTTTCATTGGTTCAATGAAATATTGTGCATATTATAACTTTGATTCCTATTTCATTAGGGATAAGTTTTTTTCTCTTTTACTGTTGTTATGTGCATGTACCAAAAAATAGAAGTAAATATTTTGATGTTTATTAAAATACATTCAGTTTTTCAAAGGGGCTATTTGGTCTTACGAAAACTATAAAAAAGTTGTAGATATACGTCATAGATATGATTCCTGTGTGTTCAAACGATAGGTACAAAATTTCTACTAAAAATTTTGATTAGTATCTTACTCTGTCGTCTCAGTTTTATACAGAGTGTTACTTGTGTTGTGTAAAAACTGATGGTTCTGGATAAGAACCACCAAATCCCGAGATTTTGTGTTTTAACAGTGTTGACATGCTTTCCACTTTCAAAATACTTGCTCTTTTTTGCTTGACGAATAAAAAAAAATCAATCAGTACAAAAGGGAAACTATAAACAATTTCTAGCCCTAAAACCGATCCGTATTATGGGAAAAACCGATTGGTTTTACCATGGTACCGATCCGTTTTTGAGCGTTCCTTCATGTGTCTGAATTTGGTCTTTAAATCTTGGTTTGGAGACTAATATTGTTGTTGAAATGTATTATTATTATAAGAAGTAGGTGAAGTTGACTATGACGGTGAAAATTTAAAGTTAAATTCTGGTTAGGATAGGAAAGTGACTATTTGAAAATAATCCAACGTCAATGTTGACGGGTCTAGTAATATTTCACAAATTATTGACTCTATTTTTGTTGCAGTGTGATTTTTTTTAAATATTATTATATTTAATCTCTTAATACCGATAGAGGGGAATAATCAAATCGTAAAACACGTAGAAATTAAAATGAATATTGAAGTCAAATTTGAAACGGGCAAAAATTACTACAACCTGGGTTTTTTTCTTCTTTATTTTTGCAAAATGTTTATACATTTTAAAGAATTTACAAATTGTCAATTCCTAACCAGTCATGCTGGTTGGTTAGGGCTAATGTCATTAACAAAAATGTCAAAATACCCAATAGAAAATGTATTAAGTCGAAAATACCTCTAATAATATTTTAGAAACTATTTGTTTTATTATGGATGCAGTGAGGTATTTCAAATTTACTCCTCTAAATCAGTTTTTTATTTTCATGTCTTTTCTACCTTCTTCGGGATCAGTGTTCGAGCTCAAGGTGCCTCCTATAAAATTTGACTTGTAATTGCTTGATTTTTAGATGCAATGAGGTATACCATTGTTGTTTCGGCTACAGCCTCCGATGCTGCTCCCCTTCAATACCTCGCCCCCTACTCAGGCTGTGCTATGGGTGAGTTTTTCCGTGACAATGGAAAACACGCCCTAATCATCTATGACGATCTATCCAAACAGGCTGTTGCCTACCGTCAGATGTCTCTGCTTCTCCGTCGTCCTCCTGGCCGTGAAGCCTACCCTGGTGATGTATTTTACCTCCACTCTCGTCTCCTTGAGCGTGCTGCTAAGATGAGTGAGAGCAATGGTGGTGGATCTTTGACTGCCTTGCCCGTTATTGAAACCCAGGTAAGAGCAGTGGTATACTTTTGATATTGTTACATTGGAAACGTTACTTAAACGTTATCATGTTGCTTAAATGCTTTAAGTAACTTAAAGAATTAATTTACTACATTACTTAAAGCTACTTAACAGTACTTTAAGCTGCTTAAGGAATTGATTTACTACGTCACTTTACCTTATAGAATTCAAGAATTACATTGTAAGATGCATGTACTGAAGATTTGAAAGCTCTTGCTTGTGTATAAACAATGTTGCCGAGTAATTTTGTTTAGTCCAAAGTGATGTCATCAGTGGTCACCTAAAAAAAAACAGCTGAACACTCCAGAAACTAAAAAATTGATATGGATAACGATATTAAAATAAGTCTAGATATTGCCACCTAGTATTCTAAGGACCTTATTTTTAAATAACATATACTATTTAGAAACACTGATTCTCATCTCTGATGCGAAATTGATTCAATTGTTAAATTAAAGACAGCCTTCAATAAAAAAGTAAGCCTTTAGCTAGCCAATAGCAAGTAACCATTTTACAGGCTCTCTTTTTTAGTTTTTTTGACGTTTATATCTTTATGACTTCAAGAAAAGGGGTATATATTATTTTGAGCAATTCAAGATCTATTCTAACCTCATTAAAAAGAAAGTCGGTACGGTTTTATTCGTTCCTCTAAACTTTGAAAGTTGAATTTGTTTATCGTTAGTCATTAGAATTTAAGATTGGTTTTGATGACCCTCTCTTCAACAGGGAGGCAGGATGGTTCACGCCATCTTTCTTTTCTTTTAATTTTTCCTCTCGTTCTTTTCACTTTTTTTTATTCTTTCATCTTTCTGCTTTTATTTTTTTTTCTTCTACTTTCATATCTTTTCTTTTTTTACTTCTTTTTTCTTTTTTTTAATTTTTTATTTCCTTTCTTTAGAGATGTACGGATGCTTCCTGTATGGTAATGTCATAGTATCAGGTCATAAAATTTATCCATATTGACCTTTTATAGTATATAGCCTTAGCTGATTTTCTTTCGTTAGGGAAATTAGAAAAAATTCCCTTAATTACCCTCCTATTTCAATCACCGTAAAAAACAGTTTTTTTGGGGGGCGAAAGGGGTTACAGTAATTGACTAATTTTGGACTAGTAATTCTACATTTTACATTTTCAATCAGTTTGTCACTAATAAAAAGCAGATTATAGATCTAAAAAGGGCCCATGGCCTGTTTGATTCTATTTCATAGACAGACTTAAAGACGAAGGACAAGGCAGAGGTTTTGACCCTCCCCCCCTTCCTTTTGTTCTGTACTTGTTTTTCGGAAATTCTCCTTTTGGTTATGGTTTTTGTGGTTATTTTCCGTCCTTATATATTTCTTTATTTTTATATATATCTTTTTATATATTTCTCTTATATTTTATATATATTGTTTTTATATATTTCTTGTTAATGTAACTCCTAGGAGTCCTAGTCCTGTTTACTCCTCTGTCGAAGACATATGGTATATTTTCTGTAGATGAAATTAACAAAACGAAGGTATATTGTATGGTATATTGAAGGTATGATATATTATGGTATGTTTTCTGTTCCTGGTGGTGGGTTCTGGTTGAAACTATTTACCCCTCTTGTGACGTAGATAACTTCGGAGACCACACTGCCTTTCCATGACGATAAATAAAAATTCAAATAGGGATAAAATCTTTTTAATAGACAGTGATGATGATAACAGTGATAGATATTCACAAAAATACCAGAAATTTCGGTCAAATATGCAGTGGCCGTCATCAGTATTTTTCTACTGATGACAGTCACTGCATATATGACCGAAATATCTAGTATTTTTGTGAATTTATATCACTGTTATCATCATCACTGTCTATTAAAAAGATTTTATCCCTATTTGAACTTTTATTTATTACCCCTCTTATACCCCTGGTATTGCTCAAGTGAAATATAGCGGCTTCTTTTCTAGTCCAAATATGTATGTAAATATCAGACAGACAATTTCTAGCTCTAACCTGTTCCGTTTTCATTTTTTAAACTTTTTCTTCAATCAAGGCTGGTGATGTGTCTGCCTACATTCCAACCAACGTCATTTCAATTACTGATGGCCAAATTTTTCTGGAAACCGAATTGTTCTACAAAGGTATTCGACCAGCTATCAACGTCGGTCTTTCCGTTTCTCGTGTCGGCTCAGCCGCTCAAACCCGTGCTATGAAACAGGTATGTTCAAGTCTAGTCATGTAGTTGTGTCTCATTTTTTATCTTCTGTATTTTCCAATTACTGACAATAAGTTAGATATGAAAAGGATTGTCTGTGTGTTGGTATGGAGAGTATAAATTGTTGCAGACTGTGGTATATCAGATGAATAATGATAGTGTGAGGAATAAAATATGAACCCTGTGGAGTGAGGATGTGTCGAACAAATTTTTATTCTTAGGCTAATAATTGAAAAGTGCCTGAGTCATCAAACCCCTTCAGTCCTCAATTTTATAGGTTATAAGCAAAGGTTTGATTTATTCGATAGAAGATACCTGATAAATACATTAAAGTGATTAATTTTAAACAGGCTCGTATCAAGAATTTTTTTGGGAGGGCAACCCTCCATCCCCCCTGGATACGGCCTTGGTGTTACGGTAACTTAAGGTAGGAAATTAGCTGTTTTGGCATTGTATCAGGAATAAAGCAGGGCTGCGTTCTATTGCCATTTATATGGCTCGTTTCGTTTGTCCTAAGGAACATGGCTATGGGAGAGCATGGAATCAAAGGGGAAGGTAAAACTATCCTAGACGTAGATTATGCAGATCATTTGGGTGTCCTGGGTAAAAAAAAAATATTAGCATTATAAATGATTCTTTGCAGGGTTCAAGAGTTCAGGGGGGAAGAATATTTTTGAAAATTAACGTTAAAAAGACTAGGCCAGTTAGACTAGGAATAAATGAAGGTGAAAAGGTGACGTTGGGTAACGAGAAGATCAAGTGGATAGCTTCATTTACCTAGGTAGTATTATTAGTAAAGATGATGGATGTAGTGAAAACGTCAAAGTAGAATAGCCAAGATTCGGGTTTTTTTTCATCGTTGAGAAAAGTTTAGAAGAATAGGATAAGTCTGCGAACCAAGATTAGAATATTGAAAGGTACAGATGACAGTGGTCAAGTATGGCTCTGCAACGTGGGCGCTTTGGAAGACGGAGGAAGATTTGTAAGACGTTTTGCAGTGGAGTTATCTACGGATGATTTTGAGTATCTGTTTCACTTTCTAGGGCTATAGTGAGAAAAAGGTTGAGATGGCTAGGAAACGTTTTGCTGATGAAGGATGACATATTGGCAAAGATGTCAAAGATAATCAGAATGGCGAAAAGACGGCCTTTTCGGCCATCTGGCCGAAAGGGCTAAATCTAAGGCCAAATGAAAAGCAGGTTGCCCCCCGAATGGGGTAGGAAGATGTCATAAGAAAGGGTTTAAAGAAAGTTGGAACTTCTTGGGAGGGGGTAAAGGTAGAAGCTTTGAATAGGCCTAGACGGAGGAGTTGCTTGTTGCTGGGGCGAGGTGTTATCAAACAGTTCGTGGTAACGAACTGTAAGTAAGGAGCGACCCGGCTCAATGGTAACCGAAACTCTAAAAAACGGGATTTTGATACCAATAGATACATCAAAAGAATCAGATTTTAATTCTGATTTCAAATATCTAAGTTTCATCAAGTTTAGTCTTACCCATCAAAAGTTACGTGCCTGAGAAAATTTGGCTTATTTTCGAAAAAAGGGAGAAAGGCCCCCTAAAAGTTATAGAACCTTAATGAAAATCACACCATCAGATTCCGCGTATCAGAGAACCCTACTGTAGAGGTTTCAAGCTCCTATCAACAAAAATGTGGAATTTTACATTTTTGGCCCGAAGAAAGATCACGGTTGCGTGTGTATTTGTGTTTTTGTTTTTTTTTTTTTTGTTTTTTTTTTTCCCAGGGGTGATCATATAGACCCAGTGGTCCTAGAATATCGTGGGAGGGCTCATTGGAATGGAAATTGAAAGTTCTAGTGCCCTTTTTAAGTGACCAAAAAAAATGGAGGGCAACTAGGCCCCCTCCCACGCTCATTTTTTTTCCCAAAGTCACCCGATCAAAATTTTGAGATAGCCATTTTGTTCAGCATGGTCGAAAATATGATAAAAATGTCTTTTAGGATAACTTGATCCCTCAAAAGCCCCAGGGGGAGGGCTGAAAGTTATGAACTTTACTCAATGTTAACATATAGTATTGGTTATTGGGAAGTATACAGCCTTTTTCAGAGGAGATTTTTTCTGGTAGGCGGGGGAAGGAGAGGGTCGGGGGCTATATGGATGGATCTTTCCATGAAGGAAGTTTTCATGGGGGAAGGGGCATTGCTATGAAGGGGGCGCCGGATTTCCCAGCATTATTAAAGAAAAAGATCAGGAATTAAATAAAAAAAAACAAGTTTTTCAACTGATCAACTGATTGTGATTAAGAGGTCATTTTTAAAGAACTGGAAAAAAAATTCGAACTATAGTTTAAAGAGCAGGGTATTGACTAGGGGGCGAACCCCCTAATATACGTGTTAAAAATTTATGAATATAGAAGTTCGTTACGTAAGTTAATTCTAAGTTACGTATATTTATTACTAATAAAAACTTTCGTAAATAAAATTAAACAAGTTTCGAGAAAGCCATTTAACCAAATATAATATGCAAATCTTGTTTTAATTATTCATGTACGGTGAGCCAAAATCAAAACCTGCATGAATTCAAAAACGTTCAAAAATTAAATAAAAAAAACAAGTTTTTTAACTGAAAGTAAGGAACGACGTTAAAACTTAAAACGACCAGAAATTATTCCGTATATGAATGGAGCTGTCCCCTCCTCAACGCCTCGCTCTTTACGCTAAAGTTTGACTTTCCCACAACTCTATTTTTTTAACAATAAAAACTTTAGCGTAAAGAGCGAGGCGTTGAGGAGGGGACAGCCCCCTTCATATACGGAATAATTTCTGGTCGTTTTAAGTTTTAACGTCGTTCCATAATTTCAGTTAAAAAAAATTGTTTTTTTTATTTAATTAGTAGTAGTATTGGAACTCGTGACTGACGTTTAAAATTTGAATTCGATTCTGATAGGTTTAATCAAACATAACCTTGTGATTATGATTTTTTAATGATTATAGAGAATATGTGATCATGTGGTCACAAATAACAATAGCTAGAGCTGCAACAAGATACCAAGAACTATATTTGATACTTATCTTATTTTTGAAAGTTGATACTAGATAGCTATTCCAGAAGATGACCAGAATTAATTACTGAAATAAAATCTGGTTATATTTCTCCTAAAGCACTTTTTTTAACTATGTGTCGTCGGGCTATCATTTCACTTCAGTAATACCTGAAGGTCATTTTCAAACTTATGAAATGATTGCCAGAAATCGTTAGCTAAGCTGTTCTCAAAGGGAAGATCGTTAGGTAATGTATGTTCACTCACACTTCGATGCTATTGGGGCGCATTATCCTGCTGATCTTTGAGATCATCTCTTTACTTTGAGAAGAGCTTAGAAAACAGTTTTTGAGAATTATATCTGAAGTGTCGATTTGTGTTTGTTGTTCTCAAGGATGATCATTGTACTTAAATGCCATGTATCAAACTAGCGTTTTTTGTGACAAGCATAATATTAATGTTGATTAAAGATGTATGGCCGAAGCAGGTGCGTCGTTTCGGGGGGGGGGGCAGTTGCTCCCACCCCCCAATAATTTGGTGAGTAAAATATTATATAGCCCATGCCCCTTGACTACCTGGACATGGACCCTTGCCCCCCCCTCCATTAAAAATGCTGGAGCTACGTCCCTGGGCCTAATAATTTGGAATTGCATACTTCAATCTAAACTGTTTCTATTTTAAAAATGCCAATTGAGGTGTTTTAGAATACAGGCTCAATATAAAGGTTCACGCGCAACTGAAAAAAAGTCACATTTGCTTTCTTTTTATATTATTAGGAACGACAGAAAACGGGAAACAGGGAAGAATCGACGCTTCAATGTGGATTTTGTAGGAATAATTTCTTTCCTCTGGTTGTAACTGAAAATTGTTACTTAGCCCTATCTACAAGGAATAACAAAAAAAAACATATTATTGTAAATTTTGTGTAGAAACTGGGAAGAATCGACGCTTCAATGTGGATTTTGTAGGAATAATTTCTTTCCTCTGGTTGTAACTGAAAATTGTTACTTAGCCTTATCTACAAGGAATAATATAAAAAAACATATTATTGTAAATTTGGTGTAGAAACATGGTAAATTATAGAAAAGAAAGGAAGACATTTAAAAACAGGTCAGTCTGATAACAAATTAATCACTTGTGAGGCGTTTTTCTGTAAAGTAGTCTTTTTTCCAATCTTACATTTTATTCTATCTTGATTTTCTTTTCAATTTAATATTGCATTATTCCATAGGTTGCTGGTTCCATGAAACTTGAGCTTGCCCAATACCGTGAAGTGGCAGCCTTTGCCCAATTTGGCTCTGACTTGGACGCCTCCACACAACAACTTCTTAGCCGTGGTGTCCGTCTTACTGAACTCCTTAAACAGGGACAATATGGTATGCTTATTTTTGAAGTTTTTACGACAACTCTATCATTAAAAACCTTATATGCCCCCTGGGCATAACGTACAACCTTTGCCCTGGGGACTCTCGGGGGTTTGTCATCCTTAAATACATTATTTCCAGAACTTTCAACTACTCTGAACAAAATGGCTATCTCTACGCTTTGATTGAATGTGTTTGGGGAAATGGAGGGCGTGAGAGGGGGGTTAATCACTCCACTGATTTTCGACTATTAAAAAGGGCAATTTCAATTTCCAATCAAATGAGCCCCTTTTGAAATATAAAACCTTATATGCCCCCTGGGCACAAATTACAACCCTTGCACTGAAAGCTCTGATGGGGTTTTTATCGTAAAAGACCTAATCTCCAGAACTTTCGACTACGTTGAACAAAATGGATATCTCAAAATTTTGATTGGATGTGTTTGGGGAAATGGTGGGCGTGAGAGGGGGGTTAGTTGCCCATTTCAATAAAACCTTATATGCCCCCAGGGTATAACTTGTAACCCTTGCCCTGAAGACTGTGGGGAGAGTGTCCTGCTCAAAGGTATAATTTCCTGAACTTTAAACTTCGTGGAACAAAATGGCTATCAAGAAATTATGATCGGATATGTTTGGGGAAATGGTGGGCGTGGTAGAGGTGTTTGGTGTCTTCCAATCACTTTCAACTATTAAAAAGGGCACTAGCCATTCCAATTTCCAATCGAATGAGTCAATTTTGAAGTTTCTACGACGACGCGTTCAGTAAAGGCCTTATCTGCCCCCAGGGCATAACTTACAACCCTTGCCCTGATGGCTGTGGGGGAGTGTCCTCCTCAAAAACAAAATTTTTATCTGGAAATTCAAAACACTGAAAAAAATGGCTATCTTAAAATTTTGATTGGATGTGTTTGGGGAAAAGGTGGGCGAGAGAGGGGGGCTGGTTGCCCTCAAATCACTTTTAACTATTGATAAGGGTAGTATCCCTTTAAGCTTCTAATCGAATGAGCCCTTTTTGAAGTTTCTACTAGAAATTTTTCAATAAAAACTTATATGTCCCCAGGGCATAGCTCATAACCCATACCCTGAAGACTGTGGGGGAGTGTACTTCTCAAAGGTATAATTTCCTGCACTTTAACTGCGTGGAACAAAATAGCTATCTCACACTTTTAATTGGATGTGTCAGGGGAAACGATGGGCGTGGAAGGGGTGTTAGTTGCCTTCCAAAGACTTTCGACTATTAAAAAGGACACAAGCCATTTCAATTTCTAATCAAATGAGCCCTCTTTGAAGTTTCTACGACAACGCGTTCTATAAAAACTTTATATGCCCCCTGGGCATAACTTAACCCGTGTCCTGCGGTCCGTGAGGAGACGTACATTCTCAAAGACCTAATTTCCAGAACTTAAAACTCGGTTAACGAACCTGGCTACCTAAAAATTTAGATTGGATTCTCTCGGGGGACTGATGGGCGTGGGGGGGGGGCTAGTTGCCCTCCCATCAATTTTGTCAATTAAAAAGGGTACAAGCCATTCGTATTTCCAATCGAATGAGCCTGTTCTGAAGTTTCTACGACAGCGCCGTCTATAAAAAGCCTTATATATGCCCCCAGGCCATAACTTAAAACCCTTGTCCTGAGGGTTATGAGGGAGTGTTCTCCTCAAAAATATATTTTCTATCTGGAAAACAACTACGCTGAACAAAATGGCTATCTCAAAATTTTGATTGGATGTGTTTGGGGGAATGATGGGCGTGGGGGGGGGGGGGCTAGTTGCCCTCCAAATATTTTCGAAAATTAAAAAGGGCACTAGCCACTCCAATTTCCAATCGAATGAGCCCTTTTCGAAGTTTATACGACAACTCCTTCGATACGAAGTGCCCGGGTGGAGAAAAAACACATTGTGCCTACATCGTTCTTTACATAGGCAGCGCTATATAAAGTACTGTAGTGCTAGAGAAAGTGTGGCTTTCCTTTAAAGATCTAGTCGTCCTTGGGAATAACGGATATTCAATGTTTGGATTTTTGTGGGCGAAAAATTTTATTAAATTAGTTAATTTTGATTATCTTCACGGCTCAACGTGACAGAACTGGCAAAAATGTGGTACTGCCCAAGGAACCTCATAACGTTGAAACAACCCTTAAAAAAATCTTAGAAATTTCATGTACGACCAGCTCTAAGATGGATCCAGGGGGTCAAAGTATTTTTTTGGACATCCTTGGTACTTCTGTTAATTAAATGCCCATTGTTTATTTTAGTACCAATGGCTATTGAAGATCAAGTAGCTATCATTTATTGTGGTGTCCGAGGTCACTTGGACAAAGTCGACCCATCAAAGATTACCAAGTTTGAGAAGGAATTTTCTCAGCATATTAAGTGAGTTTTTTTTCTCTCTGCATTATCCAGTTTTTGGTTTCGTCATTAATGCTTAATGTTCTCTCTAATAGCAATTGGTGAATCCGGTTTTGAAATTTGGGAATGTTTGCCATCTTAGGTAATTTATAGAGCCGTATTTACCCTGTAAATAATTTCATACCTTTGAAAACAAGAAGAAAAAAATAATGAATTTGAATTCAAATGTCTAAAATGATGGTGTTTAAATATATTTCCTGTGTATCCTAGATACTGCCTCTTGATAAAAATTATCCAGCGAAAAAACGCAGATTGATATTCCTTTTGTATTTAAATTTTTCTTAATTTCGGTTGATTTCTGAGTAAATGCTGTGCAGGCATTAATTTTTTTGTATTTTAAGTGCCGATTCCAACAATTACAAGCCTCGGACTGGAGCTTATATCCGTAGCTATCGTCTTTTCTTCATTTTGTCATAAATGTAAAAATTTTGCAGTGCTCCTTGAAACTTGTAAATCTATTCACTTTTGGTGAAGAAAATCCTTCGGACAGATTAGATTGCTTTCATGTCATTTTCCTTTTCATGTTCCTTTTTTGACAAAGGAAAGAAACTAATGTTGTAGCTGTAATGTTAGTTTCGGTTATCACTACTATTGAAGCTACTATTATCACTACTCACTACTACGATATCGCTACTATTATCACTACTAATTTGTCCATTATCATACAATTGCAGATTTATAAAATTGCGTTAATGAAGTGTTATTAAATGTTGTAGCTGTAATGTTAGTTTCGATTATCACTACTATTGAAGCTACTATTATCACTACGATATCACTACTACGCTATCACTATATCACTACTATTATCACTACTACTATCACTACTCACTACTACGATATCACTACTATTATCACTACTAATTTGTCCATTATCATACAATTGCAGATTTATAAAATTGCGTTAATGAAGTGTTATTAAATGTTGTAGCTGTAATGTTAGTTTCGATTATCACTACTATTGAAGCTACTATTATCACTACTCACTACTACTATCACTACTATTATCACTACTAATTTGTCCATTATCATACAATTGCAGATTTATAAAATTGCGTTAATGAAGTGTTATTAAATGTTGTAGCTGTAATGTTAGTTTCGATTATCACTACTATTGAAGCTACTATTATCACTACGATATCACTACTACGCTATCACTATATCACTACTATTATCACTACTCACTACTACTATCACTACTACGATATCACTACTATTATCACTACTAATTTGTCCATTATCATACAATTGCAGATTTATAAAATTGCGTTAATGAAGTGTTATTAAATGTTGTAGCTGTAATGTTAGTTTCGATTATCACTACTATTGAAGCTACTATTATCACTACGATATCACTACTACGCTATCACTATATCACTACTATTATCACTACTCACTACTACTATCACTACTACTATATCACTATTATTATCACTACTAATTTTTCCATTATCATACAATTGCAGATTTATAAAATTGCGTTAATGAAGTGTTATTAAATGTTGTAGCTGTAATGTTAGTTTCGATTATCACTACTATTGAAGCTACTATTATCACTACGATATCACTACTACGCTATCACTATATCACTACTATTATCACTACTCACTACTACTATCACTACTACGATATCACTATTATTATCACTACTAATTTTTCCATTATCATACAATTGCAGATTTATAAAATTGCGTTAATGAAGTGTTATTAAATGTTGTAGCTGTAATGTTAGTTTCGATTATCACTACTATTGAAGCTACTATTATCACTACGATATCACTACTACGCTATCACTATATCACTACTATTATCACTACTACTATCACGACTCACTACTACTATCACTACTACGATATCACTACTATTATCACTACTAATTTGTCCATTATCATACAATTGCAGATTTATAAAATTGCGTTAATGAAGTGTTATTAAATGTTGTAGCTGTAATGTTAGTTTCGATTATCACTACTATTGAAGCTACTATTATCACTACGATATCACTACTACTATCACTACTACGATATCACTACTATTATCACTACTAATTTGTCCATTATCATACAATTGCAGATTTATAAAATTGCGTTAATGAAGTGTTATTAAATGTTGTAGCTGTAATGTTAGTTTCGATTATCACTACTATTGAAGCTACTATTATCACTACGATATCACTACTACGCTATCACTATATCACTACTACTATCACTACTCACTACTACTATCACTACTACGATATCACTATTATTATCACTACTTATTTGTCCATTATCATACAATTGCAGATTTATAAAATTGCGTTAATGAAGTGTTATTAAACTGCGGCAAATTATAAAATCAGCATGGGCACTGTATAATAGAACTTCCCCAAAAAACCTGTATAATATCTAATATTTGATTTATTTATATATAATAAACCTGAATTATCCCATCTGATAACCTGAAATTATTACAAAAATTGTTATTCTACACCGACGGAAGTTACTTTCCTTGTAACAGGCGGGATTGAACCAGCCAACCTTTGATTAAAAGGTTTGGTTTCATCCACTACGCTGTCACAAGGTTACCATTAGTTTGATTTTTCTACAAGATGTATCGTTATTTCTTCGGAGTTGTACGATGAAATAGTTATAATGGTTCATTAAGTGGTTAAGAACGAAATTCTTAAAAACTGTCTTATTAGTTCAAGTCCATTTTCACTGTTATCCTGGGGAAATATCGTCTAAACATTTTACAAACCCTATGTTACAATTAAATTGTAACAATTTATTTAGAAATAATGCTATAATTTCTGGGGTACGGGCTAATGTATACAGGATAAAAACAGGTTTTTCCCTTTGCTTTTGGTGAAATTAAAGTGTCAACATGTCTAAAGGAGTAACTATTAAAGCGTCAACATGTATACTTAATATTCATGAAATCGGGGCAAGTGGTGACAGAGGGGTCACTTGCCCGGGCACAAAAATTTTAGGGGCGCAAAATTTCAAATAAATAATCTTAACAGTTATAAATTACACGGTAAAAAAATTTGCGATTTTCTCAAAGGCTTGAAAAATTCACATGTAAGATTGGGCAGAAGATAGCTTTAGGTCAAAGCACTCAGAAGATTTTCTAGCCGTATATTCTAAATTAAATACTTAGGATTCTCATAGGTAAAGTTAGATGGCATTTATTGTTTTATCCAGGTCACCAACGTGAGTGCCATTTTAAAACGTTGGAAAATTATTCTTCTAAGAAGATTCACTATCGCATTCTAAAAATTGAAATACTTTCCAGAAATAGAAAGCCTCTGAACATCATTCTTTATATGATTATTGTAATAACTATATAATTTTTTATATACTTATATTTATATATAATTCAAATAATTATATAATTTAATAAGTTGCCCCTTTTTTTTTAATTTGACTCCTTCCTTATTTATTTAGTTCTACTTTTCTTGCTTATTGGAGTAAATTCACAACGCAGTATAATATTCAGTAGAGTCTTTATCTCCTCATTTTCTACATTCTCGCTTTTTTTTTTAGTGGACTTCACAATGTCGCTGTTGACTAACAAGAACGGAACTTTGCAGAATTTGTCAAAATTCTGGTAAAGTCAGGGAATTCAACTCCTGATGGTAAAAAAAATTACCCCGTGTCTTAAGTTTTAGTGATTGATTTGATTAATAAGTTTTAGTTTAGAAAAAACACTAAATGGAGAATCGAATGGTATCACTCTTTTGTTATTGTAGCGTTTAGCTAAAAAAAAAAAAAGAAAAAAAGGGATCTAGATACCAAAATTACCATTCTTATTTTCAGGTGGCTTCCTGTCTTTGCCTGCTTCTTCTCTCTCTCTTTTTTTTTTATTTTTTTTTTTTTTATTTATTTATTTATTTATAATCAAAAGCTGAAAATCATTTGTGCAGAGATTTGAACTTTGTGCAATCATTTGTGCAGAGATTTGATGTAATTCTCTTATTTCCTTAAATGATTTGTTTTCTTGACGTGTTTTCAAGTTTTACGTTCTTGATTTGGAGTCTTTGTTTTTATTAGCCGAGTCGGGTGACTAATTTTGAATCAAGGCCGTATTCCAGAAGTTAATTATTGGTTATTGCCTTCATCCTAAAATGGCTGATAGCTGCAATAGCAAACGCATAATTTCAATTTGCATAGTTTTTTTGTTTTCGTTCTTGATTTGATGTTGTTTATGACTATTTTGTTTTTGTTAACCAAGTGTGGTGCTGAATTTAAAATCAAGGATGGGTTCCAGAAGCCAATTATTATTAACTTAAGGTTCGTTTTTATCTTTTGAAAAAAATTTGGCGAAAAAAAAAATTTGCGAGAAATTTGACTCCTTCCTTATTTATTTAGTTCTACTTTTCTTGCAACAAACAAGTATGTGTCCAATAAGAGAGTCATGCCTACTCTTGCCATTTACCCGTGTCCCAGCCATTTAAACATTTGCCTCTCAAATATTTGGACTACTGTCTTGGCTTTTCTCTGTCTTCAATTGGCCATGTCTTGATGCAACCTATGCCACCTACTGCAAAATACTTGATAACTTTAAAGTAAAAATCAACGGACTCGGTTGAGGCCTTCGGCCTCGACCTCGTTGCAACTTATTATCTCATTCCTTCTTGTTTGTTCAGTTTTCTTTCTATTTAATTTTTGTTCTATTTAATGCAATCTAATTCATTCTTTTAGGACTAGCCACCGTGATATCTTAGACATTATTGCCAAGGAAGGACAAATTTCACCGGAAACCGATGCTAAATTGAAGAAGGTTGTCACCGACTTTTTGAGCACCTTCCAGGCTTAAAAAATATTATTTCAAGAGGCAGTTTCACCTAAGCCCTTTTATCAACAAGAGTCGTGAATAAATCATGTAAGATATTGTATTCGATGTTAAAATACATCTTTTCCCTAAACAATATTAAGGGAATATTTGTTGAATGTTTTAAATTGACTTTTATTGACACAAGGGTAGGAACCCATAATAGACAGCGTTGCCACAGTTGTGGTAAACAGTCGAGTTTGGTGACTCAAACTTACAGGGATTTTCAGGAATTGAAATTCATCTGATCCAAGAAAGTTTCGTTCGCCTGATTTGATGGAATCAAGATTCTAAAAGAAAAACACCATAGGTTTGTATTTCTTCAAAATATTAGCAGATCCTTGACATAAGCTGGATCTAAAATGACGGATCAAAAAATATTTAATATATTCAGTATTAATTTAAAATTTCATAGTACAGATTTGTATGGTACATATATATAGCTTAGTTCTTCATTTATTTATTTAATATTTATAACGGAAAGTGACCTGGAATTTTTTTTTTTTATTATTATTATTCTTTAAGCAGTCACTTTCTGGGCGAATTTCACTTAATATTTAAAGATAATTAGTTGAGTTTTATATAAGCTTTTAGAAATTCGACAAAAGCTAATTTAAATTCCCAGTATTTGAAGTGGTTTGAGAAAAGATTATCTTTCCTTTACTTATGGTAAGTACTAAATTTAGGACATTTAACTGACTTATTTTACTTATAATGTTGTTTACGGTGATTTAGTTGTGAGCATAATGGTTATTCCACACTAAGCTGTGAGATCTTTCACACTAGCATAACTTGAGACTTGATTTTAAGTTATGTAATCTTATAGGCCAAATTTATAGGCTAAGTAGACTCGAGCTCTACTTAGAATTTTTTATTTCGCTAGTTTATTGTCACTTTGTTGAAAAATTCAAGATAGCAGCAGCAAACTGATGAACGCTTCCTAGAAACCCTCTCATGCTTGATCAGAGCTTGTCTTGATCACCATTCCAAGTTTTAAATTTTTGAATAGTTCACTTATGATGATTGTGATGAACTTAAAGGATGATAATAATGGTTTTATAGATTTTTATATCAGCCTAGTATGAAAGATCTTATTTAAGTATGAAAGGTTATGCTCAACATAGCATAATTTAGCACAAGTACGTAGCTTGAAAGCCGCTAACCCCTGGTCTTGAATTGGCTAATTTGGTCTTGAATTGGGACAAAATTTAAACTTTAGCATAAAGAGATAGGTGTTGAGGAGGGGACAATTCCTCTCATATTTGACAGCCCGTGCGCCAGCAATGGCTCTGCTGGATCTTTGTCCTATCCTATCAAAAATGCACATAAATGTGACGTCACTCATATTGTTTTGACACATTTAACTATTTTTTTTAACAAATTTAATAGATTCAATATAATTTAATATTATTAATATGATTTAATAAATTAAAAAACTTTATAATTTTTATTATTTTAGCTTACTAATCATGGATCAATCCGCATATGTTAAATAGCTGAAAGCTTTTTACCATTCCTGAATAGTACTATTTACTAAACAATGATTTTGTGATTTTTTTAACTCGTTTTCAGAATGGACAAAGAGTATATTTTTTTCTTGAGAATTTATGAATATAAGTGAAAACAGTGGGTGCAAAAAGGATATCAAATTGATAAGATTTGATTTTTTCAATAAGGATACAATATTACACTTTACTATTCCCCCAAAGGCTCTGGTCTGTACAGAATTGATCCAAGTTGTAAATGCATAAATGACAAAAGTCTGCAAGCTGAGGAAAACAAGTTAAAAAGATCAAGTCATGTACAGCCCGTTTGAATTTTCGCCCCTTGATCTGTGCCTAATATAGTCGAATCACTGTGTATAGTCGAATCACTTTCGACTATAAAAAAGGGCACTAGCCATTTCAATTTGCAATCGAATGAGCCTTTTTTGAAATTTCTACGACAACGCGTTATATAAAAACCTTATATGCCCCCTGGGCATAATTTACAACCCTTACCTAAGGTCTGTTTAGGTGGTTGTCATTCTCTAAGACCGAATTTCCAGAACTATCAACTACGTTAAACAACATGGCTATCTCAAAATTTTGATCGGGTGTGTTAGGGGAAATGGTGGGCGTGAGAGGGGCGGTAG
This sequence comes from Artemia sp. Qi Xiang Cuo, assembly GCF_049724085.1. NCBI lineage: Eukaryota > Metazoa > Arthropoda > Branchiopoda > Anostraca > Artemiidae > Artemia > Artemia sp. Qi Xiang Cuo. The sequence goes on from NC_142814.1 coordinate 9,989,515, forward strand.
TCGCTCTCAAATCACTTTCAACTATTAAAAATGGCTCTAGCCCTTTCAATTTCCAATCAAATGAGCCGTTTTGAAGTTTCTACGACAACATATTCAATACAAATCTTATATGCCCCCAGGGCATAACTTACAAACCTGGCCCTGAGGGCTGGGGGGGGGTCATTCTCAGAGACCTAATTTCCAGAACTTTCTACTACGTTGAGAAAATGGCTATCTGAAAATTTTGATTGGATGTGTTTGGAGGAATGGTAGGCGTGAGAGGGGGGTTAGTTGCCATCCAATCACTTTCAAATATTAAAAAGGGCACTAGGCCTCTCAACTTCAAATTCAATGAGCCCCTTTTGAAGTTTTACGACAACTCTATCTATAAAAACCTTATATGCGCCCAGGGCAGATCTTACAACCTTTGCCCTTGGGGCTTTGGGGGGTTTGTCATCCTTAAATACATAATTTTTAGAACTTTCAACTACGTTCAACAAATCCCCCTCTCCTCATAAAAAACCTTCTATTGAGAAAAAATTTAGCTATAGACTAAGCTATGTACAAGGTTGGGAAATTAAAGATTGAAACGGGAGTTACCCCAAAAATATGATTCATAAAAAATTGTAAATTATTGCCTATGGGGAGGGGGGATATGGGGCTATCATTTTTAAATGATAATATCTCTTCTTCTTTTTTTGAAAGCAGAGATGCCAAAAAGATAATTACTTTTTTCATTTAAAGAGGAAATGGAAGAAAATGATACAAAATTCCCTGGGAAACCATTGAAATATTTTGATAGACCCTGGGCCCCCCCCCCATTGGGACTTGTTCATTGTCTTGGGTATTTTGCTATTTCTAATAGGCTACTGGCCTAATTTGGCTTTTGTGTGTCTACCCTTTTAATTAGACTCTTTGGATCTTATTGAATGCCACGGCGAATCTATGACTCTGTTTTCCAATAATTTGAGGTATATCTGAATAATTTCGACATTTTTGTTGTTGTCTTTGTACCCCTTTACTCATACCCTCTTTTTTCCAGTTTCCAAGGAACACTAAGCTGTTTAACGTTATTTTGCGTGTTTGTTTGAACCATATAGTGAGCTAGTTAATTATTAAGTAAATTATTTTTTACTGTAAAGCTGAGACGGTATTCTATCAAGGTGGTATCCAGAGGGGGGGGGGGGTAGGGAGGTATTACATTTAAATTATAATATCTCGAAATTTCCAGAGGGGGAGGGGAGATATTACATTTAACTGATAATATCTTGAATTTTTTTTTATTGAAAGCAGGCATGCCAAAAAGCTATTTTTTAATTTAAAGCAGAAACGGCATCCTATCAAGGTGGTATCCAGAGGGGGGGTAGGGAGGTATTACATTTAAATGATAATATCTCGAAATTTCCAGAGGGGGAGGGGCGGTATTACATTTAACCGATAATATCTTGAATTTTTTTATTGAAAGCAGGCATGCCAAAGTTATTTTTTTAATTTAAAGCAGAAACGGCATCCTATCAAGGTGGTATCCAGAGGGGGGGGGGGGTAGAGAACTATCATATTTAAATGATAATACCTCGATTTTTTTTCTTGAAAGCAGGGATGCCAATAAGTTTTTTTTATTTAAAGCAGAGACGGTATCCTATCAAGATGGTATCCAGAGGGGGGGGGATAGGGAGTTATTATATTTAAGTGTTAGTACCTTGATTTTTTTTTTTTTTTTTTGAAAGCAGGGATGCCAAAAAGTTGATAAGTTGACAATAATTAACAATATTTTAGTGAGTTATAATTTATAAAGCACTTGTATAGTTTTATCGTCCAAAGGGGAAGGGACACATGCGTCCAACCCGTTTTTTTTTCTTATTGATGAAGCGAGGTTACTTTGAAAACATTCATTCTTAAGTACCAGGCAGATTCACACTAAAACGAATGACTTTCTTAAATTTGGTAATTTTTGTGAGCATTTGGAAATCAAAGCTGATACTAAGTCTCCTAACATTTTACTTGGATTAAAAGTGACCAACTAGTAAAAAAATCTCTACATCTTCCTGGAGCTACTTCAGTCAGCATATTATTTCATTTAATTACATTTAAAACGGATGAGCTTTTCTTTTTTTTTCCTAAGAAAATATCTGGCACTTCATTTTTCTTCATACTGAATAAACCATTAAGCGTTTTTCGTTTCATCGTAATTGAAGTGTTCTCATGTGAAGTGTTCATCATGTATTTTTCAATTTGATGAATTTACTCCTTTTAGATGCAGTTTATAATTTAGCTGATATTAGGTATTTATGAGTTTATACTTTAGAATGAATTCCCAAAAGAAAAAATGAATAATATCCAAAAGAGCAGCCAAAAGCAATAAAAAAAGCAGCAGTTCAGCCATAGCCTACATGACATATATTCTATAAAGAAGCCAAAAAAGACTTTAAAATGTATATTTTTTTTTAATAGGTATTAAAAACCAGTTTTTAATACAAGGAAAGCTTTTTAGGAATCCAAAAGAGCAAAACAAAAACAATCAATATCAAAGCCACACATTTCAACTGTTTTAAAAGTTACAAAACAGATACAGGCAAAGGGCATTATGAAAAAATTAAGCTTCGAAGTTCAAAGTTATATTCATAGTTTTTACCCAGATAACTGACAAATTTTGTGATACAGTATTTGAAGTTTTGTATGCAGTAATGCTCAATGAAAAAAACACTACTAATTTTGATGATTATTTATGTTAAGAATACATAGCTAATAGCTACTTCAACTATTATGCAATGGTTCTAAAACTCCACAGCCATTTCGTTTCTACCAGATTTCGACTTCTCTGGATGAATAACGAAGAAGACCAGTTTCCAGCCAGCGACTTGTGAAGTTTTGAACTCATGAATAGGCTCGAATCTGTTGTACATTTAAGCTGTGATTTGGGAAAGACTAATGAAAACATTAGTGTTTGCTGTCAACATTGATCGCGCCGGCGGCGCGCTGTTTTTGGCCCCGCCGCCGCTGGTCTTCCCTCATCGGCGCGGCACCGGGGTCTTTTTGATGTCGTATATGTTGGTAACACAATTCACTAAGCATTCGGTAATAGCTTATTATTAGGCTAATTTAGCTGACTAATCATGGACCATTCCACATACGTTAAACAGCTTCGTTACCGAATGGCGATGTAAAGCCACTACGATCTAATCTTGACGTTCCTGTTCGATAATTTTTCTTGGAAAGATCTTGTCCATGCGGTAAATACGCAAGTAGGGGCTCTGCAGAAGGAGAATGCTAAACAAAAGAGAGGTATTTTTAGATTACTAATTTTATGTTCTTTCATGTTTAAAGTCGCAATTTATTTCCAGCTCCCTCCCTAATGTTCTCATATATAGCCCTAAGCTGTATAAAAAACTAACATAAAAATGAGGAAATTTGACTTTATAATATGCGGCAAGTATCAATTAAGCATATTTCCTTGTTGTTTTTTTTTTCGTTTTCAGCCATGTTTTTAAGTCATTTGTCATAAATAATTAAAGAATAAGTAATATTTTAGTAATAATATACTATAGTAAATAGTATATTATTATATATATAGTATATAAATATACTATATATATATATATATATATATTATATATACATATATATATATATATATATATATATATATATATATATATATATATATATATATTATATATTATATATTTACACTATAAGTAAAAAAACATGTAATATAAAAAAAACACAGTTATCAGATTTGAAAATAATGCTATTTGCCCAGCCAAATTGCTACAACGGAGATATATTAAAATGAACCAAACTTTTTGCCGACCCACGAAAAACTTTTGTGAAACATTTGTTATATACATTACAAATCAGTCGGTCAAATAGCTTTATTTTTCAAATCTGATAGTTGTGTTTCAAATGAAATCAAGAAAAGGCGCTTTTCTACTACCTTAAAGCAACACAGACCCTTAAACCAATAATTCCCTTAAAGCAATACAGACGCGACGATTGTTTATATCACTTCAAGTCACTGCATGTTCCCATATATACCTAGCTTCACCATACAAAACCGTCAGGCAATTCACAGGTATTGAAAGCCTAATCGCAATGTTATTGGCAACGCTGTCTTTGCTCTTGAAATTGACATATTTCAAATTATATTTATCGTGACTGCCTTCATATGTTGTCAGTTTTAGATTCTCTCACCCCAGATACCCAATAGGTTGGTAGTTACTATTCTCTCATCCCAGACCCAGCAATAGTCTATGTGTTTGTCAATATATGCCCCAGTTTCAGGTTGATATTCAAGGGAACAATTTTCAATAACTTGGTAATCTTCAAGAATTTTAACTTCTTTAATCTTCTTGTGAACTCATTTGAATATATTCGGGAATCCCTTGAAATTGCCAATCTTCAATTTATTTTCCTTAAAGTTAGTTTTCGGGTTAAAATTCTAGAAAAAAAAAGTCTATTGAAAACTGAAATTCAATTGCTACGAATATTTCTAATCTCTACTATTTTCTTTAGAATTACATTCGGGCTAAAACACGTCAAAACATGGGTCACATCCAACGCAATTAATAAGGTAGTAATTAATAAGGTAGAAAAAAGAAATCTGTTTTAGCGTATCTTTTTCTGAAGAGTTTCCAAGCATTTTTTCTTTCCTTTTTAGTAAATTTTGAATATTGTTCGGAGAACCAATTCGTAAAATTAAAACCAAAGACCAGACGGAAACGCTAAGTTTGAGGCATTAGAGTTCTAGAAAGGTTACATAAATGCTACGTAATTCTACATAATGCTTTGAACCTTGATTAAAATCAAAATTGAACAGGTTAAGTTTAAATTCAATTCGAGTTAATTTAAAATTTCAAAGTTCTGATGAATAATTCTCTGCTGGTTCCGGTATCATTGGCCAATAAATTACCCATATTAAAGCCCTGCATCCACTTTCATTTATTTTTAGCGATGCGAACAAGAAATTATTAAGATGGTCAAAATGAATTTCGTCAAGATTATAAAGCGTAACAGATTAACGAGGTAGCTGACGGAAATGCTAAGTTTGATGCATTAAAATTCTGGAAATGGTACATAAATGCTACGTAATTTAACATCCCCAAGGCTTTCGGAAAGCAATATAGCCCCAATTTTAGCGTATTGCTGCTTTTCTTGATCAGCCTGTCGTTCTCATTATTATTCCTTCATTGGATTTATGTTTTTTTTTTCTGAATTCCAACGCACCAAAGAAATTATACTTTTCATCTAAGAAATGTATATTAACTTCTGCCAATGCTTAAATAGCTAAATGACCAGGCAAAAAGTTCTCAATAACGCCTACACGTTAATTTTTTCATCACTGAGCTTGTTGGGTTTTTTTTTGTCACAATACAACAGAGTTTACTTGTAAAAATGTTGTGATTCGAACATTTGTTCTTTTTTTCCTGGCTTAAAATTAAACAGTTGGTGGTAACGAAGTCTAAGTAAAGAGCAACGTGGCTCAATAGTAACCAAAACTCTAAAAACCGGAATTTTGATATCAATAGATACATCAAAAGAATTGGATTATTATACTGATTCCAAATATATAACATAATATAAGATGCTTATTTAAAACATGTAAAATTCATCAAATTTAAGGGTACTCACCAAAAGTAACGAGCCTGAGAAAGTTAGCCTGATTTTCGAAAAGGGGGGGGGGGCGCTCACTAAAAGAAATCTTAATTGAAATCTTACCATCGGATTAAGCGTATCAGACAACCCTACTGTAGAATTTTCAAGCTCTTATATACAAAAATGTGGAATTTTGCATTGTTTGCCAGAAGAAAGACCACCGATGCGTGTTTATTTGTTTTTTGTTAAAGTGACTAAAAAGATGGAGGGCAACTAGCCCCCCTCCCATGCCCCTTTTCCCCCCAAAGTCGTCATATCAAAATTTTGAGATAGCCATTTTGTTCCGCATAGTAGAAAAATCTAATAACTATGCCTTTAGGGGTGGCATGCCCCCCCCCTTTACAGCCGGGGGAGAAAGGGCTGTAAATTATGAAATTTGCCCATTACTGGCGTGTAGTATTTGTTATTGGGAAGTATACAGACATTTTTCGTGGGGATCTTGTGCTTAGGGTGGGTTTCCATGGGGAGGATTTTTCGTTGGAAGGGAAATTTCCAGGGGAAACTTTACGCTAGGGGGCATTTGACAGAATTCCTATAAGAACTCTTTTCTAACTCAATTTTGCATGTGGAGATGATTCTGGGGAAATTTTCTGCGGGTTTGGATTTCTGGAAAAAAATTTCACGGAAGTGATAGAAAAAAACGATTAGAAATTAAAGCCTTTTTCAAATCAAAATATGATAAGCAAAAATTTTCCACACTGAATGGTCTGCAAGAAGTTTTACGGAAGGGGGGGGGGATTTACACTGAGAATGGAATTTTACGTGGGAGGAACTTTCCAAGGAGGAGTTTCCCGTAAGGGGAGGGAATTTTTCATGGAGGTTTAGCCAGATTTACTAGCATTATTTGAAATAAAAATCAGAAATTAAATAAAAAAAAGTTGTTTTTTAGCTGAAAGTAAGGACCAAGATTAAAACTCAAAACGAACAGAAATTATTCCGTATATGAAGGGGTTGTCCCCCTCCTTCAAACTCCTTTTTAGGAGTTCCTTCCCTGTCTAAGTTATTGGTACGCTATTTTTCTTCAGTCCTACGATTTTCAAGTTTCAACCTAAGCCGATAATTTTGCTTACATTCGATAGATGAGATTCGTTTTTTTTTTTTTGAGAATACGCTGAAAGGTTGCGAAAATACTAAAATTTTCTTGTTTATTATGCAAGTTTAGATCATTCTGTTAGAAAAAGCCGAAGTAAAATAATTCTAGCTCGATGAATGGATATATCTGAATTATACAATAAAATATAAATCGTTTTAAAGAAAATATTAACTATCTGTTGGGCGTAAAAGCATTACGCTCAACTATAATGCTCGTTGCGACGAAATCACCTGCTATGGACGAAATCTTAGATAGGGCTTCATACCCAAGTAAATCTATAATTCAGCCCTATTTTTTTGGCATTTGGCAGTATTGCAGTCTCTCAGAACGATGAGTATATATTCAAATACGGTTCAGATTAAGATTATTTGAATTTGGGTATAGTTGCCATGATTTTGGAATATAAATCGAAAAAAATATTGACATCAAAACGGTGTTTCATTATTTCGTTACAATATAAGGTAATATTTCAAAACGATTTTTACAGCTTTCTAATTTTTTTTTCTAAATATAAAAATATTCATGGCTCTTAACATTTTACAGCATTCTCGATTGACAAGAAGGGAAATCAGAATTCAAGTGAAAGGTTCTTGTTGTTTCCCCCAAGTTTCTGCTCAGTTGGTCACTTAACGTCAATATCACAGTATAAGTATATACCAGTAGCGAAATCTTTTTCCGAACATGACACACATTTCATAGCGCGTAATTAGGCTCTGAGCATATACGTCATAGCCATAGTTTTCCATCTTGGTTTTGATTTTTCATCGGAAACATTTGTCATTGCGTGTGTACGAAGGCGGGGTCATGAATCTTGTGCGGTTTTAGATCTGTGTCAAGAATTTTCAAAGGAGAGTATAGGACTTTTCGCTACTATATATTACCTTTACTGTAGTCAATATTAATCACTCGCTACTGCATAAGGAAAAATTTGAGCTGGGAGATTTGAGAGTTTGCCTCCCTTGCTTTATCCCATGTCACCTTCTCCCACCGAACAAAATTATTATGTGGGGCTTCAACGACTTCAGTTTTCCGCGAAATTTATACCTTAAAGTTTGTCCAATCATTCAAGATTTTTACTATTTTGACTTGACAATGAGTCGTTCGAATTTGAAACAATCAAGTCGCCTTTCTTGGAAATGTTGAATAAAGTGTAACTTCTTTTCGACTAGAGCAAAGCAGACAAAATCATACAAGGGTGGCGGTTTGTTAACTTTGTGGACAACTATATTGATCCCGTGGAAGCCCTGCATTAGGCTGCAAAAGCGTTGTTATTTCTATTGCCTCTTGTAAAACACCTGAAACCATTTTAAAGATCCCTCCATGGGGTACACGCATGAATTTACTTCGGAGTTGGGATAATAAAGTTGAAAAAGAGCAAATTATATACAAAATATGAGAAATTGCAGGAAATTTTACATTTTTGTAAAGGGGGGGGGGGCAAGGTTGATTGGTTTCGGTTCTTTGTGATCGTTTTCTTTGTTTTGAAAGATTTTAGTTTTTTTTAATCCTGTGTTGGTTTGAAATATGTTCTTACTTTTAAAGTAAAAACCATTTTGTAATGGGGTAAGAGAAACTTGAATTGTGATTAAATTGTATCACCATCTAAAATGTGAGCATTTCTTCACTTTTTAAACGTTGTAATCATTGACAATTGTCAATGTTGATAGCACCAAGCCGCCTGAGGTTAACACGGCTACGCTCGCTCCTCCTCCATCTTAATCTATTCACAGCCTCCCTCTTTACACCCTCTCAGGAAGCTCCCATTCTCCCTAAATATTTCTTTACCACATCCTCCCACCCCAACTGTGGACGACCTGCTTTCCCTTTAACCTTTGACGGTCGTCCAAAAAGGACAATACTTTGGTAATCTGTCATCCTTCATCCGCAGAACTTGCCCCAGCCATCTCAACCTTTCTCTCATTATAGCCCTAAAAAGGAGGATTGAACCACACTTTTCATATAGCCTACTTTTTGAACTATGGTCAATCAGCCGGGTATCCAAAACAATCCGTAGGCAATTTTTCTGGAAAATATCTAGCAAACCTTCTTCCATTTCTCGGAGCGCCAATGCTTCAGAACCATATTTGACCACTGTCATCACTGTAGCTTCCAATATTCTAATCTTGGTTTGCAGACTTATCTTCCTATTCTTCCAAACTTTTTTTAACTGAGGAAAACGCTCTGAGCCTTGGCTATTCTGCTTTTATCATCTTCACTGCTCCCACCGTCTTTACTAATAATATTACCAAGGTAAGTGAAACTGCCCACTTGATCGATCTTTTTCGCCTTCATCTAGGATGCTTAAATCATCAGCATAATCTAAGTCTAAAAAAGTTTTTCTTCCCCCTTGATTCCGTGTTCTCTCATTGCCTTTTCTGTGCTCCCTATGGCAAATTCCATTAAAAGGGTCCATATAAATGGGGATGGAACACAACCCAGCTTAACTCCTGATTCAATGCGAAACCACCTACGAACCTCATTTTCTACCTTAACTGCAGCAGTGTTATTCTCGAACATAGCACAAATCCCTTTTATGTATTTGTCTGGTATACCGTACAAGGATAAGACCTTCGCTAAAGCTCTATCAGCTGAATAGAACGCTTGTCCATAATCTATAAAACTAAGGAATAAAGGTGTTTGATGACTCAGGAACTTCTGAATTTTTAACCTAAGAATGAAAGTTTGGTCGACATATCCTCTAATCTCTCTAAAACCGCACTGTTCTTCTCTTATAACTTTGTATACAGCATCTTTCAGTCTAAAAATTATCATATTGTTCAGTAATTTGCTGGCTACAGAGACCAGGCTAATGCTTCGATAATTACCACACTCACTCTTGTCACCTTTCTTATACAGTGATTTAATTAGGGTTTTCTTAAATTCACTAGATACTTCCCCTTTTTCGGAAAATTATATTCATAATGTTCAGTAACCTATTTCTTTTCTCAGAGCCACCATATTTAAGAAACTTATTTACCACACTTTCAGCACCTGATGCCTTTTTATTTTTTAATTATTTTAGTACAGTCGCTAATTCTTCCTCGCAAAACAAATCTTCCTTCACATCCAAGGTGTCACAAACTTTTTCATTTTCCTCTATACCTTATCCTGTAAGCTTATCCCGGTTTAGAACATTCTCAAAATGCTCTACCCACCTCTCTTTAACTCTTACTACTTCCTTATCACTAATGGTGGCCCCGTTTCTGTCTTTAAATGGGACAAATCCAGATTGATTAAGGGGATTGGTTATTGAAACCTAAAAATTAGTTTCTGAAAAAATGCAGAAAGCCTGACCTCGAGTACCACTTTATTTCGATAATTTTATTATAATTTTAAACCAGCTCACTCCTCCCTTTTGATTTTACCACCTGACCTCTCTTTCTCTATTGGCTACCTTATATTTCTTATAGAATCAATTGAGAAAATTCTTGAAAAACCTAATTGCTGGTTAAATTTAATTTCCATTGACCTTCAAAAAGCATTTGACCTTGTTAACCACAATATATTATTTGAGAAACTTGCCACTGAATTCAATATTCTTTCCTGGTTAAATTGGTTGCTCCTTCTTATCAAGCAGTCCGCAGGTAGTCAAATATAAGATTCATTATTCCAACCACCCCGTGTCCACAATAGATTACTCCAAGGTACTCTCCTAGGCCTCCTCCTTTTTTCAGTTATGATTACTAAGGAATTTCTTGACAAATAGAAATTTGTGGATGACCGAACGGTTGTTGAAACCTGCTACAAATTCATAATAAGCAACCCTATGAGCATCCCAGTGATACTGCAGAGGACGCTGCGGACCTAGGCCTGAAAGTAAACCCCTCTAAATTTATGATAATACCAATATGTTCCTTAAAACCTCGCTCCTTTTTCTCAACCCAGTCCCCCCAAATATTTCAGTGTCCTCCTTTAAATTACTTGGGGTTACAATTTTCTCTAATTTAAAGTGGGATATCCACGTTAAAGATATTGTCCATTGACCGAGTGCGTCCATTTCCCTCCTTAAGGTCTTAAATAAATTTAGAGTCCCCCATCCCATTCTTTGAGGATTTATACTTCCGTTGTCCGCCTGCATCTTGAATGTGCTTGTCCAGTTTGGCATCCTGGCATCTCCTGTGAAGAATCATAAAAAAATTGAATCCATTCGAAAAAGAGCCTTGAGAATAATTTTCAAAGAAGCTAAGGTTCCATACTCACTCCTTCTACAATCAGCCAGGTTGGAAGCACTTGAGCACAGGACAGGAAAGTTGTGCCCCCGATTTACAGAAAATGCAATAACAAACCCTCACACGGAAAGCATTTTCCCCAATAGACATTCACCACCCAGACAACACCTGCCACGGACTGTTTCTGAGCTCATTTCTGTCTTGTCCCCAATTCGTTGCTTTACCTTCAGATATGAAAAATCTTTGTTCCTTCTATTACTGATAAAATAAACCGCTAGTTTTCATTTTTTGTTATTTGGTATTGGTGATACCCAAGTTATATGTTCGTTTGCTCGTTTTGTTCCCTCCCCCTTTTTATATGTTCTCTTTTAAACCTATTTTAATGTATATTTTATTTAATTCTTTTTTTAGTTTTATCATTTTTTACCTTTTTAACTTGCTGACATTTTTTAGTTTAATATTTTTGACTAAGGAATGATTTGTCATTCTGATATTCTTGTTCTGGCATTTTTTGCCAGTTTCTTAGTTGTCGTGCTTTTTTTACGTTGCGATTTTTCCTTATATTGTTTTTTATGACTCCGAAATGCAAACTCGGTACTTTGGAGCTTGTGATAGAGATTTCCTGAAAAAAATTCTTATCTTACGTTTTTCGACTGCCAAGGTTCCCTCAGTTGGACATCTGGCCTCGATTATACAGAGGTATGAGTTTAAGACATATTGCTGTAGTGGCGCTATTATTTGACCCTTGAAGAGGTAGAATCATGTGTTGGATGGTGTGGAACCCGATCATTGCGATTGCCAAATACCTCTTGGTTGGTCCTTAGGTAATTTACAATTCTATTTTCGAGGTCCTGAGGCCTAATAAGGAGCCATGCGAAAGGTGGTGTAATCTGCAAAGAGGGCTTGACTCAGAAATCCTGCGGTGCGGGATTTTCGTCAACAAAGCCCAGGCATGGCGTGTGAAAACCAGTGCCAGTGAAAACTGTGACAAAGTGACAGAAAGATGGACATTTGATGCTTCCTCGGAAAAATTCGACCATCCGAAAACAGAACACTTCTATACAAAAAAAGTCAGCATATATAGTTGAAGTAGAAGATAAACAATTGAAAATATCCTGTATCGAAACAGTATAAAAAAAAGATAGAAACGTTCAGTGGTATTTCAGAAAGTTTTATTGACAGAAATAACTCCAAACCTAGGTTGTGTAATGAATACTATTTTTGATGTTTGTTTTTGTACGGCCGAATAGTTGTGTTTAACAAAAAAACTGCTGGATGCGTTTGCTAAAGTAATTTACCGAACACGATACTATCGTTTTTATTAAAGGAAAAGCATAATTAAGCGGGGATGGGGGAGGGGCAACTCTACAATGTTAGCACATGATTTGCCGAAAGCACAGTGTTTCTTTTTTCTATTATTTGAAAAAAACTACGTTTTCTAAAGAGTTAAAGAGGCTGAGTTACAAGGTCGAACCTTAAAACGTACAGCGATTAGGAGGCACAGTTGGGAGCTGCCGCCCCAAACCCCTCGCTTTCGCAGCCTTTAAATAATAAAAAAAAATTTTTAACTGAAAGTAAGGAGCGACATTAAATCTTAAAACGAACAGAAATTATTCCGTATATGAAAGGGGTTGTGCCCTCCTCAACGCCACGCTCTTTACGCTAAAGTTTGACTTTCTCACAACTCTTTTTTTAAACAAGAAAAACTTTAGCGTAAAGAGCGAGGCGTTGAGGAGGGCACAGCCACTTTCATATACGGAATAATTTCTGTTCGTTTTAAGATTTAATGTCGCTCCTTACTTTCAGATTAAAAAACTTTTTTTTATTTAAAGGCTGCAAAAGCGGGGGTTTGGGGGGCGGCAGCCTCCAACTGTGCCTCCTAATCCCTGTACGTTTTAAGGTTCGACCTTGTAACTCAGCCTCTTTAACTCTTTAGAAAACGTAGTTTTTTTCAAATAATTTCTGCACGTTTTTGTACAGTTTATTACTTATTATTGCTTGACTAACTGTTAGCTGATCGTGTCAGGAGTTAAAGTTGGGGGGCTGCCGCCCCCCAAACCCCCCGCTCTTGAACATTCTTGTGTTAAGGCTTTTAATTCCTGATTACTCAAATCCCGTCGTACAGGGTGCCTCCTACTCCCTGTACGTTTTAAGGTTCGAACTTGTGACTCAGCCTCTTTAACAGCCCCCCAACTGTGCCTCCTAATCCCTGTACGTTTTAAGGGTCGACCATGTAACTCAGCCTCTTTAACTCTTTAGAAAACGTAATTTTTTTCAAATAATTTAAAAAAGAAACTGAGTTTCTTTTTTAAACTTTAAATTCAGTATATAAAAAATTTCCTCTGACGGGGAATCGAACCCGGGTCTTCCACCTGAGAGTCAGGAGTATCGACCGCTGTACTAAAGAGACACAATTCTAATTGTTTTTTAGTAAGTGGAATCTATTTTTGACGCAAGCAAATCCCCACAAAACTTGATATTTGGAAAACAGGGAAGGAGTGATCAGATTGAGCTGAAATTTCAAGGATAAGCTCCCAGGCCCCAGGAAAGCTTTTCCTCTAAATTTCAGCCTGATCAGACAACGTTAAAGGGGGGCTGTGGTGGGAAAAATTAACATGGGCTCTTATAGGAAAACGAGGTTTTTCGTAAATGTAAATTCGGTGGATAATTTTTTCGGTCTGAAAATATCAAAAGGCCCTAACAGGTCGAATTCTGCTTCGAATGAGTCCTCATTCACCCGGATCAGTTGCCAACTGTGGCCTGTAGGCGTGGATAACAAAAAAAAAAAAAAAATTTTGAACTTTAAGTGGCACTATTTGGTTTTTGGATAACAGGGAAGGAGTGATAGGATGGAGCTGAAATTTCGAGAATACGTTCCCGCTCCCAAGGAAAGCTAAATCTCTAAGCATCAACCCAATCGGACAACGTTAAAGGGGGGCTGTGGTTGGAGGGTTGAAACTTCCGGCCCACTTTTACCCATGAAGATAAAGTCGGAGGGGGTGAAATTTTGCACGTTTCTTAGTTTGAGCTTGGGCTACAAAATGCGATTACCGCTGTCTCTCTGCGACCGCTAGGACCGGAAATCGCTTAACATTGTGGTGGGTCGCCTCTTTATAGAGGCGCAAGTGTGCCTCCTTGATTCGTTTCTGGCCTCTTTCATGCCATTTCTTTCGTTCCATTCTTACCATTTTACCGCTTTCTCGACCGATTTCAGGAAAATACCTCATTGCCGGCTTTATGAGTCTAGCCCACTTTGCAGATTACACCTAATCTCCCATGGCTCATGCTCGGGCATCTAGTTCTGGAAAACGGAGCGCTCAATTAACAAGGGACATAATTCGAAAGTTTTTGCGCTCACAGTTCGGCCCAAAGAGCATGGGTAGCTTATAAGAGTGGAAACTGGCGCTAGTGTTGGCAAAAAAACTATCAACGCTATCTAGTGCTTGGCAACACTTGGTATTTTTTCAAGCCTGTGTAATCGTTTTTTGGTCAGGAACTGAGATCAGACACTTATTACTACCATGATTTTACCAATTAAATTAATCATTCGTATTATTACACTGAAAAAATATCAAGTGTCGCCCAACGATAGACGGCGTTGATAGTTTCTCTAGTATACTAGAGTCAGTGCCCGTTCTTATAACTTACCCATACTCTTTGGTTCGGTCCTTGCTTAGCTCTGGCCTTTGGCGCTCGCTTCGGCCGGTTTTTAAAGCATCACGACACCTTATTCTACCTCTTCAAGGGTCATATAATAGGATCAGTACCGCAAGATGTTTTGAACTAGTATCCTTGTATAACCAATTAAAGTCAAGGGGAGGCGGTGAGTTGGCCAAAATTATGACTTGTACCTCGGGGTCAAGGTTTTTTTTTAATATTGTTTTTTAGCAATGAGTTGAAATTTTAATAACCCACCTACTTAGTGACAGTTTTGATGTTGTTTCCAACCTTCAACCTGGTTCATCTGCCGGGAACTGAGATCAAACACTTATTCCTAAACTATTTTTACCAGCCACACAAATTAAATTAATTTTTCATATCATAACAGATAAAAAATGCCAAGTGTCGCCAAACAGTAGATGGCGTTGAAGTTTTTTTGGTACGCTAGAGCCAGTTTCCACTTTTGTAAGTTACCCATACTCTTTACTCCTAGCCTGAATAGCTTAGGTACTTATTCAATGGAACACTTCTATTAATATAAGTTTTTTTTGAATGTCTGGTAAGGGCTAAGGGGAGGGGGCTCTCAAAATTCACCATTTAGCTACACTATTGGCAATACTGTAAATCATACCTCTGCAGGGGAGTAGCTCCAGCATTTTATTGGGTGAGCCAAGAGGGGTCCATATCCGGATAGTTAAGGGGCATGGGCTATATATTAGTTTTTTCTCCGAATTATTGAGGGGAAATTGCCCCCCCCCCTCCGAAACGACACCCCTGTACCTCTGTAAACTATCATGGTTTTCTAATAGCCATCAAAATCTTTCGAATCAAAGCAGGTAATTTTTCTATGTTAAAACATGATAGCAAATAATTTATGCAAACACAATACATCAACGCTACCCACGTAAAAAATCTAAAATGCAATTATGTCATTGAGTAACTGCATAAATTTTAGAACGAATTGGGGCGTGGCGGATATATTGTAACATTTAAGCGATTTTTGAATAAAAGTGATTGCAAAAACCTACAATAAGAAGGATGATTATTTGTTTAACCAATTTAATGCTTCACTAAACAAGATTAATAGCTTAACTATGACTTACTCTGACAGCCGTGGGTCCAGATGAACACAATAAGGGGATCCCCCTAAAATTTAGCGCAATCTCCTCAATTTGCAAGTAAGTATATACTGAGTATAGGTCAAGATCGAGTGTCTGAGCGAGATGTTAGCTTCTCTGTGCTTCAGCTTAATGTCAGGGTCTTTTTTCTTCGTTCGATAAGTTAAAACAAAAAGTGCATAGTTGCCCCCAGATTATATTGGTCATTATGAGACCTTCCTTGATTCGAAAACTGAATCTCTTTTAAATCTCCCTGGTTACAATGAATGCTTGAATCGAAGTAGGAAGGCTAGGGGTGGCCCTCCTGTCTATGTTTCAGAATATCTTCCGTAAGGGATGTCTGATAAATCCTTAGATTGCTTCTAGCTGCAATTTAACCCAGACACTGGCGGATACAGGGGGGCGAGGGTTACCCCAGGGCCCCCCAAGATTTTTTCAGCGCCTTCATTCCTTGTTTTTTGTTTGTTTTCACTATTTCTTTGAAATTGGTCAATTATTGGCCGTTTTGTTACATTGCCCTCCCCCCTCCCCCAAGATTTTGCTTATTGGCATCCTTGTCACATTAGACCCACCTCCCAATATTTTGTTCTAGATCTGTTCCAGGACCCAGGCACGGGTTTTATCTGAACAGTGAGGTATGAACCCCTTGTGAATTAACAAAAACTCGCAAAAAAATCAAGATAAGTGCACCATCTATATACGCGCAGCCATTTGTAGCCTATTTTGCAAAAAGTGTTTTTTAACATAAATTTTCTTTCAAAGGGTTTCTGTTTGGAATTTAATAGAGAAGCCAGACGGCTAGATTTGCAATAGGATTTCCTTAGAGAGAAGGTAGCTGACATAGGAAAATTTTAGAGGAAACGATTGGGTTTCATCTTGACTTACTTGACTCAACCCTCGGCGCTTAATTGTTTTTGAAAATAACTTCAATGTCGCAAGAGGACCCATTGGGTTGGGCCGGACATGGCAATTGGGGGTTGGTTCTTTCAAACATTTGAGGGGATCTTCATGTTTTGGCCCAGACCGTATTCCCACCAGACCGTTGGCCAGATCGTATTCCTACTAGACCGTATTCCTACCAGACCGTATTCCTTCAAAAAAATTTGAGGGGATCTTCATATCTTGGCCCAGACCGTATTCCTACCAGACAGTTGGCTCAGACCGTATTCCTTCAAATATTTGAGGGAATCTTCATATTTTGGCCCAGACCGTATTCCTACCAGACCGTATTCCTACTAGGCCGTATTCCTGCCAGAGCGTTGACCCAGACCGTATTCCTTCAAATATTTGAGGAGATCTTCATATCTTGGCCCAGAACGTATTCCTACCAGATTGTTGGCCCAGACGGTATTCCTTCAAATATTTGGGGGGATCTTTATATTTTGGCCCGGACCGTATTCCTGCCAGACCGTTGGCCAGACCGTATTCCTTCAAGTATTTGAGGGGATCTTCATATTTTGGCCCATACCGTATTCCTACCAGAACGTTGGCCAGACCGTATACCTACTAGACCGTATTCCTACCAAAGCGTTGGCCCAGACCGTATTCCTTCAAATATTTAAGGGGATCTTTATATTTTGGCCCAGACCGTATTCCTACCAGACCGTATTCCTTCAAATATTTGAGAGGATCTTCATATTTTGGCCCAGACCGTATTCCTACTAGGGCTAAGGTGATCAAGCTCATTCTACCTGTCAACGTTTCTGCCCTCACAAAATTTTGCAGTCTTTACCTTTCTTTACTCTATGCTCGAAAAAAAGAAAGTAAAGAGCTAAATTAACCAGAGAAGAATAGAAACAAAGTCAAATAATAGTTCAAAATGAACAGAAATCCCCGTCAATAAACATATGAGACCGAAAACAAACAGAAATTACAATGAATGATTAATTCAAAACTAGAACGAAAAGAAACTACCCCAAAGAGGAGTAGGGCTAACGCCATTCAAGCCTCCTCGAGGCCAGAAGGTCATTTGCACGACTGAAAGCAATTTTCATTTCAAGGAACGTGGTTTTTATTTGCCAAAACATCACAACAAAAACAACAAAAATGAAATTAGACCGGACTGTTTAGTATTTATTCCTGGAAGCCTCAATAATTTGGATTTATTAACGTTACAAAAAAGAAAATGTTTCAAATATATTTTGCTTTTAAGTTCAGCACAGATGACACTCTGGCCTTTAGAAGGCATGGGGGACGTTAGCCCTACTCCTGTTTGTGATTAATTAAAAAAAAACTTATTCCACAAAAGAAGTTTTTCAAAGAAAAGTAAAGAATTAAACAAAAAATTAGCAAAAATAAAATCAAATAATCTACCAAGCGTGAAACTACCACAAATCAGCAATGATAAATAAATGAAACCCAAAACAAACAGAAATTACAATAAATAAACAATAATAGAAGATACAAATGAATGTGCATTGTCAGTTTAATATACATATACTGATATTTAGTAATCAAAATCTTAATTTTATTTGATTTATTAAAATTATAAAAGTAAGAACATTTATATTTTTTCAGTAAAGTGCAAATTATGTTCTGGCCTTGGGAAGGCATAGGGGTTTTGAGCCCAACTAATGTTAATTTCTGCTCGTTTTGAATTTGATTAGGTCAATTATGGTAATTTCCGTTCATTTTGGTTTTCATTTATTTATCGTTGCTTATTTATGATAGTTTCACGCTTGGTAGATTATTTGATTTTATTTTTGCTCATTTTTTGTTTAATGGATTCTTTACTTTTCTTTGAAAAACTTATTTTGTGAGAAAGTTTTTTTAATTAATTTCTGTTCGTTTTATTGACATAGTCTTTCCAGAGAAAAAGAAAATAATACTTTAAATTTTTTCGTTTTTTTAAGAATTTATAGTTTGGCCTGCTATTTGTATGCTGGAGAAAAATTTTCAGCAATGTTTAACAACATACACACTCTTAAGAATCTGGACACAAATAGTAGTGTTTAACTTAGTATCATATATCCCCTAGCTGACCTGAAATAGAAAACTTGATACCATTCGCAAAAAAATCAGTTTACCCTCTTTGATAGCTTGGATACACTTACACTATTTGGATTTGGCTATATTTTAAGAGCAGAAGCAGCCCCGAAAGTTTGAACATAGTACTTTCAGTCGTTCTTGGGATACTGCTGAGATGCCTTGTTGGGAATTAGCATTAACACAGTGCATTTTGATTTAATCTTATGGCATCATTTAGTTTTATAAACATAAAGTCAAATGGGAGGGTGGGAGTGGGAGGGGGATTAGTTGCCCTCCAATCACTTTCGACTATTAAAAAGGGCATCAGCCCTTTCTATTTTCAATCGAATGAGCCCTTTTCGAAGTTCCTATGACAACTCCTTCGATACAAAGTGCCCTGGTTTAAACAACAACAACAACAAAAACTAATACATTATACCCATATCGATCTTTACTATAAAAATGTCAAGCCTTCCAATCACTTTCGACTATTAAAAAGGACACTAGGCATTTCGATTTCCAATCAAATGAGCCCTTTTTGAGTTTCTACAACACTTCTTATAAACACCTTATATGCCCTCAGGGCATAAATTACCACCCTTACCCTAAGGGCTGTGAGGGTGGTTGTCATCCTCTAAGACCTAATTTCCAGAACTTTCATCTATGAGCCTGAGCCTGTTTTGAAGTTTCTACGACAACGCCTTCTATAAAAACCTCATATGCCCCCAGGGCATAACTTAAAACCTTTGCTCCGAGGGTTGTGGGGGAGTGTCCTCCTCAAAAACCTGTTTTCTATCTGGAAATCAAATACGTCGAACAAAATGGCTATCTCCCAATTTTGATTGGATGTGTTTGGGGGAACGTTGGGCGTGGGGGGGGTTAGTTGCCCTCCAATCACTTTCGACTATTAAAAAGAGCACTAGCCTTTTGAATTTCCAATCGAATGAGGTTTTTTTGAAGTTTCTATAGCAAGGCCTTCTATAAAAACCTTATATACCCCGAGGGCATAACTTAAAACCCTTGCTCTGAGGGTTCTGGGGGAGTCTCCTCCTCAAAAGCACATTTTCTATCTTGAAATCAACTACGCTGAACAAAATGGCTATCTCAAAATTTTGATTCGATGTGTTTGGGGGAGCGATGGGCGTGGGGGGGCTAGTTTCCCTCCAGTCACTTTCGACTATTAAAAAGGGCACTAGCCCGTTGAATTTCCAATCGAATGAGCCTGTTTTGAAGTTTCTACGACAACGTCTTCTATAAAAACCTTATGTCCCCCAGGGCATAACTTAAACCCCTTGCCCTGAGGGTTGTGGGGGAGTGTCCTCCTCAAAAACACATTTTTTATCTGGAAATCAACTACGCTGAACAAAAGGGTTGTCTCAAAATTTCGATTGAATGTGTATAAGGGAAGGATTGGCCTGAGGGGGGGGGGGGCTAGTTTCCCTCCAATTACTTTCGACTATTAAAAAGGGCACTAGAACTCTCGATTTCCAATCGAATGAACCCCTTTTAAAGTCTCTACGACGACCCCTTCTATATGAAGTGCCATGCTTTTAAAGAAAGAAAAAAAACTGTACATTGATTCAACACTGATCTTATATGCCCTCAGGGCATAACTTAAAACCCTTGCCCCAAGGGTTGTGGGGGAGTGTCCTCCTTAAAAAGATATTTTCTATATGGAAATCAACTACGCTGAACAAAATGGCTATCTCGAAATTTTGATTGGATGTGTTTGGGGGAATGGTGGGCGTGGGGGGGGTGGGGCCGCGAGTCGTCCTTACATTCGACAGTTAAGAAGGGTACCAGCCGTTTCAGCTTCCAGTTGAATAAACTCTTTTTGAACTATTACGACAAACCTTTTGATCCGAAGGACCCGGGTATGGAGAAAAAAAAAAACACATTGTGCCCACATCGTTCTTTATTTAGGCAGCGC
The DNA here is from genome assembly GCF_049724085.1 of Artemia sp. Qi Xiang Cuo. Classification (NCBI taxonomy): domain Eukaryota; kingdom Metazoa; phylum Arthropoda; class Branchiopoda; order Anostraca; family Artemiidae; genus Artemia; species Artemia sp. Qi Xiang Cuo. Next base: position 10,010,083 of record NC_142814.1, read on the forward strand.
TAGCGCGCTGTCTATGATAATTTCTGATCGTTTTAGGTTTGACCTAATCATCCATTGTAAGTCCCACTCGTTTTGAATCTCACTTACTTATTGATACTGATTTATTAAAATGAAACTCAGGGATACTTAAGGGGGGTGGTAAGCTAAATCAAACTGTGTGCGTTCAGGTTGTCAAAAGGGCGCCTTTGCAATATTTCAGGAACTGCTGAGGGTATTAAGTTGAAAATTTCAAGGCATGTTGAGGAGGATGTGGGACTAAACCAAAAGATGTAATGTACATCCATGTTGTCAAAGGGAGTATTTACACTGCCTGAGAAAGACCTAAGATAAGTAAGTTAGAAATTTCAGGGAATGCTGAACTAAATGAAAGGACACTATGTGCATCCAGGCTGTCAAAATGGCATATTTGCTATGTATAAAATGTTTTTACTTTTATAACTTTAAAAAATCAAATAATATTAACATTTTGATTAATAAATATCTATATATATATATATATATATATATATATATATATATATATATATATATATATATATATATATATATATATATATATATATATATATATATATATATATATATATATATATATATATATATATATATATATATATATATATATATATATATATATATATATATATATATATACCCTACTTATGTTAATTTCTGCTCGCTTTGAGTTTGACTTGGTTATTTATTGTAATTTTTTTCCGTTTTGGGTTTCATTTGTTTATAGATGCTGATTTGTGGTAGTTTCACGCTTGGTGGATTAGTTGATTATATTTGTGCTCATTTTTGATTTAATGGAGTTCTTTACTTTTCTTTGAAAAACTTATTTTGGGGGAAACGTTTTTTTATTATTTTCTGTTCGATTTATATTGACATAGTATTTTCAGGGAAAAAGAAAATAATAGTTTAAATCTTATCGTTTTTTTAAGACTTTATAGTTTGGCCTGCTATTTGTATGCTGGAGAGAATTTTTCAGGAATTTTTAACAACATACACCCTTTTAAAAATCTGCACACAAATAGTAGTGTTTAATTTAGTTTCATACATCCTCTAGTTGACCTGAAATAAAAAACTTGATACCATTCACGAAAAAATCTGTTTACTTTCTTTGATAGCTTGGATACACTTACGCTATTTCGATTTGGTTAAATTTTAAGAGCAGAAGTAGCCCGAAAGTTTGAAAATAATACCCTCAGTCGTTCTTGGGATACTGCTGAGATGCCTTATTGCTAATTAGAATTAACACAGTGCATTTTTATTAAATATTCAGACAAAACATAGTTTTTAAACATATTGGGCAAATGGGACGGTAGAGGGGTGTGGGGAATAAGTTGCCCTCCAATCACTTTCAACTATTAAAAAGGGCAATCGCCCTTTCTATTTTCAATCGAATGAGCCCTTTTCGAAGTTTCTGCGACAACTCCTTCGATACGAAGTGCCCTGGTCTAAACAAACAAACAAAAAATACATTGTACCCACATCGCTCTTTACTATGAAAATTTCAAGCCTTCCAATCACTTACGACTATTAAAAAGGGCACTAGCCCTTTCAATTTCCAATCGAATGAGCCCTATTTGAATTTCTACGTCAAAGCTTTCTATAAACACCTTATATGCCCTCAGGGCATAAATTATAACCCTTGCCCTGAATTCAATGAGGGGGTTGTCATTCTCAAAGATGTAATTTCCAGAACTTTCAACTACGTTGAAGAAAACGAATATCTTAAAATTTTGATTGGATGTGATTGGGGAAATGGTGGACGTGAGAGGGGCGTTAGTTGCTCTCCAATCACTTCTAACGATTTAAAAAGGTACTAGCCCTTTCAATTTCCAATCGAATGAGCCCTTTGAATTTCTACGAAAACGTTTTCTATAAAAACCTTACATGCTCCCAGGGCATAACTTACAACCCTTGTCCTGAGGGCTAGGGGGGTTTGTCATCCTCAAAGACCTAATTTCCAGATCTTTCAACTACGTTGAACAAAATTGCTCAAAATTTTGATTGGATGTGTTTGGGTAAATGATGGGCGTGAAAGGGGGGTTAGTTGCCGTCCACTTACTTCCGACTATTAAAAACGGAATTAGCCATTTCAATTCCCAATCGAATGAGCCCTTTTTGAAGTTTCTACGGCAACACTTTCAACAAAAACCTTATATGCCCCATGGTGTAACTTACAACCCTTGCCCTGAGGGCTGTGGGAGGGGGGGGAGCGTCATCCTCAAAGACATAATTTCAGGACCTTTCAACTACGTTGAACAAAATGGCTATCTCAAAATTTTGATTGGATGTGTTTGCGGAAATGGTTGGCGTGAGAGAAGGGTTACTTGCCCTCCAATCACTTTCGACTATTGAAAAGGGAACTAGTCCTTTCAATTTCCAATCGAATGAGTTCTTTTTGAAGTTTCTACGACAGCGCTTTCTATAAAAAAAACTTATATGCCCCCAGAGCATAACTTCCAACCCTTTCTCTGAGGGCTGTGGGGGAGTATCATCCTTAAAAACATAATATCCGGAATCTTTAACTACTTCGAACAAAATGGCTATCTAAAAACTTTTATTGAATGTATTTGGGGAAATGATGGGTGTGAGAGGGGTGCTAATTGTCCTTCAATCACTTTCGACTATTAAAAAGGGCACAAGCCATTCTAATTTCCAATCGAATTAGCCCTTTTTAAAGTTTCTACAACATTGCTATCTATAAAAACCTTATATGCACCCAGGGCATTAATTACAACCCTTGCCCCGAGGGCTCTGAGTGGGTTATCATCATCGAAGATCTAGTTACTAAAACTTTTAACTACCTTGAACAAATGGCTTTCTAAACATTTTGATTGGATTTGTTTTGGGAAAAGATCGGCGGGACATGTGGTGAAGTTTCCCTCCAATTGCTTCCGATCACTTTGAAGATAACTAGAACGTCGAATCTCCTGTTGAATGAGCCCTTTTCAAGTTTCTATAAAGTACCTGTCAACATAAGCCTTAAGAAACCCCGTTGAATACCTAATAACCCTTACCCTGAGGGCTCTGGGGGGAGTGTCATTCTCAAAGATTTACTTTTCGGACCTTTCAACTACTTTGAACAAAATGGCTATCTCAAAGTTTTGACTGGATGTGTCTGGATAAATGGTGGGCGTGGAAGGGGTATAAGTTGCCTTCCAATCACTTCCGACAATTAAAAAGGGCACTAGCCATTTCAATTTCCATTCAAATGAACCCTTTTTCAAGTTTCTACGACAATGCTTTCTATAAAAATCTTATATGCCCCCAGGGTATAACTTACAACCCTTTCACTGAGGGCTGTGGGGGGTTCTCATCCTCAAAGACCTAATTTAGAATTATATGCCCCCACGGCATAACTTCCAATCCTCGCCCTGAGGGCTGTGGGGGGACTGTCATCCTCAAAAATACAATACCCGGACTTTTTAACTGCTTCGAACAGAATGGCATTTCAAAATTTTGATTGGATGTGTTTGGGGAAATGGTGGATGTGAGAGGGGTGTTAGTTATCCTCCAATCACTTTAAACTATTAAAAAGGGCACAAGCCCTTCTAATTACGTTGAACAAAATGGCTATCTAAAAATTTTGATTGGATGTGTTTGGGGAAAATGTCGGCGTGACAGGGGGGGGGGGGGTAGTTGCCCTCCAATCACTTTTGACTATTAAAAAGGGCACAAGCCCTTTGAATTTCCAATCCAATGATCCATTTTTCAAGTTTCTACGATAAAGCTTTCAATAAAAACCTTATATGCTCCCAGGGCATAACCTACAGCCTTAACCCTGAGGGATGTGGGTGGAGTGTCATCCTCAAAGATATAATTTCCGGACCTTTCAACTACTTTGAACAGAATGGTTATCTCAAAATTTTGACTGGATGTGTCTGGATAAATGGTAGGCGTGGAAGGGGTGTTATTTGCCTTCCAATCACTTTCGAGTATTAAAAGGGGTCTAGCCATTTAAATTTCCAATCGAATGAGCCATTTTCCAAGTTTTTACAACAACGCTTTCTATAAAATCTTTTATGCCCCCAGGGCATAACTTACAACCCTTGCCCTGAGGGCTGTGGGGGTTGTTGTTGTTGTTGTCATCCTCAAAGACCTAATTTTCAGACTTTCAACTACGTGAAAAAAATGGCTATCTCAAAATTTTGATTGGATGTGTTTGGGAAAAGGTGGGCTTAAGAGGGGGGTTAGTTGCACTCCAATCACTATTGACAATTAAAAAGGGCACTAGCCCTTTGAATTTCCAATCGAATGAGCCTTTTTGAAGTTTCTACGACAACGGTTTCTATGAAAACCTTATATGCCCCCAGGGCATAACTTACAACCCTTGCCCTGAGGGCTGAGGGGGAGTGTCCTCCTCAAAAACATAATTTGTATCTGGAAATCAACTACGCTGAACAAAAAGTCTATCTCAAAATTTTGATTGAATTTGTTTGGGGAAATGGTGGGCGTGGAAGGGGTGTTAGTTGCCATCCAATAACTTTCGACTATCAAAAAGGACACTAGCCATTTCAATTTCCAATCGAATGAGCCCTTTTAGAAGTTTCTACGACAACTACTTTAATACGAAGTGCCCTGGTCTAAAGGAAAAAAAAATAATAAATAATACATTGTGCCAACATCGTTCTTTACTTAGGCAGCGCGATTGCGCTGCCTATGATATACCGGAATGGGGTGTTTTTATCCTGGCATATTTTTTTTAGAATCATGTTAAAGATGCAAAAGATTTTCATTTCAAACCAGACGCTTTTCAGATAAACAATTAAAGTATTTTCTTACATTTATATGCTTTATTTTTGTCTTCTTATCTACGTTTGCTTATTTTGTTACTTTCACTAAATATAAACTATTTCCTTTGTGCAAAACTCCACGAAAGCATCATCAGGTGTTCTTGAAATTTCTCATGGTATTTTCATGATCTTTAACTTTTTTTTTGGGGGGGAGGGTGTGATCAAAAAGAGAGTTAGGGGGATCATGCCTGTATCATACTGAACCGTGGAAGTAAGTAAGCCAAACTAATTGATTAAATTTGATAAGGCTTTTCATCTACAAGATTTACTACTACTACTACTACTAACAATTCACCGCAGCATCAAGCCGCCTGAGGCCAACACAGCTAAGCACACTCCTCCTCCATCCCAATATATTCAAAACCTCCCTCTTTACCCCCTCTAAGGAAGTTCCCTTTTCCTTTAAATCTTTCTTTATGACATCCTCCCACGCCAATCGCAGACGACGGACTTTCCGTTTAGCCTTAGACGGATGGCCAAAAAGGACGATCTTTGGCAATCTGTCATTCTTCATCCGTAGCACGTGCCCTAGCCATCTCAACCTCCCTTTCATTATAGCCCTAGAAAGCGGGATTGAACCACACTTTTCGTGCAGCCTACTGTTTGAAATACGGTCAGTCAGCCGGGTACCCAGAACAATCCGTAGGCAATTTCTCTGGAAAACATCTAGAAAATTTTCATCCACTTTTTGGAGCGCCCATGCTTCACAGCCATATTTGACTACCGTTATGACTGTAGCTTCGGAAGAATTCGTAAATTAATAACTAGCAGAATTCCAAAGACAATTGCACCTTCAAAGGAAAGTATACCTTTTTAAATTGTTTGGTGCCATACGTTATTTCAGCTAATTTTTTTTTTACCACATTTCTATTTTTTAAATTTGACGCCCGCAAGAACCGAAAATTCCTTAGTGACACTGGGCTTAGTCCTAGTCGCAACTACAACTACGACTTGGTAAAAACTTCCCATTCAAACGGGTGTTAGAGTCTCAGTCCCAGGCGTAATAATAGTTCAATTTGGATCAACTCACCAACAACTAAAACTAGGTTTTAACCAATTACATCGGAGATTGGTGGCAAGAAGGTCTTCTATTCAAGAACTGGACTATGCCTCTCAAAGAGTAATCTATTTCATCAAGTGAATCTATCAACAAGTGAAATGACATCATTTTTATACAATTCTGAAAAGGGGTTATGCCAGCTTTGCCTTTCACTGAGACTATCTGTCTTGGGTTTACGAAGAAAGTACCAAGTGTTATTTGAAAATGCAGCGAATAAAGGCCTGGATGTTACTTTTGAGCAAGTGATCTCCCAATCACCTCCCATACATTTAGCTTCATTGAAGTATTCTTGTAATTTTTCTTCTTCTTATCATACAGAAGCCTTCTGTCCTCGACATTCACAATAAGTTCTTCAAGAAAATCAAACTCTTATGCCATTCCATATCTGTAGCGCTTGCCCATCCTCCATTCCTGTCAAATTTCTCGTCACTTATCTTCCGTATAATTAGTTAAATCCTATGATAAGTCGCTGCTGAGTCGATAGAAATTGAACTATTATTACGCCTAGGACTGAGACTCTGAAACCCGTTTGAAAAGAAAGTTTTTGCCAAGTCGTAGTTGTAGTCGCGACTACGACTAAGCCCCGTGTGAATGGCCATTAAATTGAATTCTTCTGGATACATTCTTATATAGACATAATAATATTCAGTATCCTTGAAAGCAACCAAATGATTTGTTAGCTGGACCTGGCTTTCTGAAGATTTCCCTTGTCCATATCCTTCTTTTGCCAGCTTGGCTTGCCATAAGCATTTATAGTCCCAATCCAGACAAAACTCCACACAAAGCGTTAAGTTCGGAACCTTTTTATCCATATTTTTAAACTTTCAACTCCTGCGCCAAATTCATATACAATGATTGGTCGGTTTCGTAGAACCAGGTATCAAGAAAGAATGCTCCGTTTGAACGGAGCAGTTCGGAACATAGGCGCGACTACGCCTAAACTCCGTGTGAATGGCCACTTAAGGGCATACGGGACACTTTTCATTGCAATTGAATTGTCCATTTTTTTTTCTTTAAAGCCTCTGAGGTTTTGAAGTTTTTACGTAATCAGGTTTATTCTCACTGTCCTTAGTAACTTCAAGCATTCGAATTCCACGTAAAGAACACTTTTTATTTTCTCTTTTGTGAGTTTCTCTTAATTTTCTAGTTCATCGTATTTTTTTGGCGGAAAAGATGTTTCAGCTATTTGAAGGGGTTCTCAATAAGTTAAAGAAACTAAGCCCCTTCCGTCTGAGGCCTAGGGCAGCCAATTACCCAAGATCTGCTTTAAGTGTTTGCAATTCAGAAAACTGCATAGACAGGGGAGTAAAATAAATTTTTAGAAACACAGGGAGGGGCGGGGGGGACTTCGTTGCTTATTCAACTTTTTTTTCGATGAACATAAAAAATCAACATTTAGGGGGTGAGGGCAAAAAATTAGGTGGCAATTCGTCCCCCCCCCCTCACTAACTGGTGTGCAGAAGTGTTATTCCTTTTCTGTAGTATGCACTTCTCCGAACTGTTAGAATGTGTATAGGCAACTATGCAAGAGCAAGAAACATGGACTTTGAACGTTCAAGTAAGCATGTTTTTTTTCAAGGGTAGGCGTAAGTGTTTTCATTGACTAATAGATGGCGTGAAAAGGTAATATTTTTTTTTTAACCCTAAAGTCAAAGTAAAAATGAACCATTTCTCAAAATTCACATTTATCATTCCATTTTTGTGTACACTTCCCTGAGCCTCACAATCTAATTGACATCTCCGTAAAAGTAATACGTAATTAAGGAATTCATTAGGCCTATCCTACGCAAGTACACTAGCGGCCATTTTATTGCATTTCAGCCAATCAGGATGAAGACGTTTTACTAGTGTTTGTAAACTGTGTACCATTCGAAAAAAAATCTACAAGAAAAAGTATGTGAATTGTGAAAAAAGGATTAAAAATATGGCATTTTCTCGGGGATTAGTGTATTTATTGATTGTTTTGGCATTTTGGACTGTTCAGGCCAACTTTAGTAAGTTTTAACTTCTTAGCTTAGTCATGTCTATAGGCTAATGCAGAATTTTGGGTTTTACTAGACTAGCCTGTTGCCTTAGGGTAATTTCAATCAGAGCAAATTAGATTCTTTAAAATGTCTACTGATTTGTTGTTAATACAGCCTAAACCTAGTTCAGATTCAGCAACATAATAACAGTAGGCTAGACTTAGGCTAGCCTACTAGCCTGCCACTGATTCAGGGCTTTTTAGGCTAGGCCTAGCCTAACCAATAGCAAAGTTAAGCATGGATCCCTATTTTTGGTTTGTAAAGGCTATTTGTGGTAAAATTCTAGGCAAGCTGCTTTTTGCTAGGCTATCTTGGAAAGTAGGCTAGGCCTAGCTTGGTTAAGAAAAGCTAGTTTGCTTGTCTAGAATTTTTATAAAAATATTTGTTGGTGATATAAATAGGCCTTGCCTGTAAACAAACCCCAAGGCTAGCTGAGGCTCTTTTTATTGTATGATTAAACTCTCACCCTCTGTACCTAGGCTATGATAGAAAACTGATTGTTAGCCTAGGCCTAAGCCAACTAGGCTAGACAGTTAAGGTCAACTTTTTTGGCTAGGAACAAACTTCATTCTCTTTTGATAAGAAATGTAAGATGTCTGATTAGAGTATCACAGAAATCTTCATCAATTAGCTCTTATCAGACCAGAGGTTTTTGCTAATTAGTCTAGTGAACTGATCTGATATGGGTTTTCTTGTCTTCTATTTAAATTTGTTTTGATCTTAGTAGGCACTGAGCTCTGGCACACTAAAATAGGCCTACCATCTTTATAGGCTAATCAACATCTAGGCCTAAGTAGTTCCATAATTGCCTATCATAATGGGTAAATTTATAGTAAAGAACATAGGCTAATCAAATAGAACAAAGGATGTTTGTTAAAATTCTAGTTTAGCTACTTTTTGCTATCTTGGAAAGGGGTTAGGTTAGGAAAATGAAACTCAGGGATAAGTCTACTGACAAAAGTGTGTCCTAGTGAAGTAACTGCCTCTAAGGCCATACCCAGGATGTTTTTGGGTGAGGGATTTTCTCAAAAGATTTTTTTTCAGGGGGAGGGGGGTTAAACAAAAAACCTCAAAAAATGCATAAAACATTTGCTTATCTATTTTTGTTTTGTTTTTATGAGTCATTCTGATTTTTTTTTATTTGTTGGGAGGGGGGTGTTCAAACCCCCCTCCCCCTGGGTGCAGCCCTGCCTACCTCCACTCCTTCTCCTCCTAGAGGGTAGTGACCTTTGATGACCTTTAGAAATCTTTGTGTTGTGAAAGTGGAACCTTGCAAAACAATCTTCTGCTTAAATGAAGTAAAAGAAAAATGTGTTCAGCTTCACAACTTAGCTCAATCCCAATTTATAAGGTTTCAAATATCTACAAGCACATTTCCTATATTTAGAAAAAAGCCACTGGTCAAATTTTCAATAGGTATTGACTTGTCAAGTAGGGAAACTTCTAAGACTTAGAAATCAGAAGAGGATTAACAAGGAAGCTTGAAAACAACTTCCCAGAGTATGTTTTAGGCCCTGGATTCATTATGGAACAATGTGCTTTATTCCTATGAGGCCAGTTAGGCAAGCCTATATTTGGGGCTATTGTGAGAAATGTGTTGAGAAAACAATTCTTACTTCATAATATGCTGAGAATCATAGTTAAACTATTTTTAAGATGCTTCTACTATATACTTTCCAGTTCCACAAAACTCTATTCAAAATACAAAAAAGAACAACCTAAATACAAAATTTTGTTGGCTTAGTTCAGTAAAGATGGATTATGAAGATACAGAAAGTTTGGTTTAACCATATTATGAGCCTCAGCTACATTGTTTTTTTGTTTTTTTTAAGAGGTGACAAAGAGATAATGATGCTTGTCTGGGGTTAGTTCCCATGCAAATTGGCACATGAAGAATGACCTCCACATGCCTCTGGATATCTGGCTAGCCACCAGAGAACCAAAAGAACCAACCTGGTTCAAAGCTTCTATTAGCCAGAGAACTAAAGAAATATAAAGTTACAATTGCTGGAATCACTGAAACACATCTATCTGGTGATGGTGAGGAGTACATTGGTGAAGGGTGAACACTGCTTTGGTCTGGTGGTCACCAAAAACAGTCATGCAAGGCCCTCCTGTCATTCACACCAGTAACACCCAGGCTCCTGAGAGCAAGGCTCAATGGTAAACATGGAACAATAACTGTCATCACCTGTTATGCCCCCACAAATGAAGCCCAGGAAGAAGATAAGGATGACTTCTATACCATTTTAAGTTCTGAGCTCTTGTCTGACCTTGTCCTTCTAGGAGATATGAATGCTAACTTTTCAAATAAGTCTGGCTTGTGGGATTTTGCTGTTGGACCTGTAACAGTAAATTACCTAAATGACAACAGAGAGAGAATGCTGAACTGCTGTCTTGCCCACAATCTTACCATTACAAACACATGGTTTCAGATATACAATATAGCCAAGCACACACGATATTGCAATGATGGGTCAACAAAGAAGATGCTTGACTACATTATCATATGCTGGTGATTGCTGTCATCTTTGCAGAATTATTTGCACCTACCAAGGCACTGAACTTAGAAACACTGACCATTGTCTTGTTGCAGCCAAAATCAGGCTTTGCCTAAAAGCTACAAAAGCCATCCAGACACCTTGAAAAATTGATACCTCCCATATCCAGCATTACCCCACTTTGGCTAAGCAGTATCAGGTCAAAATATCCAACATTTGAGGTTCTTATGCAATGTGATGAAAGTGAAGGTGTATGGATGCTGCTGGAATGAAGCAGTGTAAGAAAATAGACTGGATCAGAAATAAGGCCCTTGGCATTATTGATTGCAGATGGGAAGCTTTCCTTTGCAGGGACATGACAGCATATAGGCAATTGAATAAAGAGCATAACATCATGCTGCACAAAGAGCATAGGACCTCTATTGAAAAAAAACTTTTATTGACATGAGCTCCAAGAGGCTCCCAAAAAAGAGGACATTGGAGCCACATATAAGATCCTCCATGACTCTCAGGTCAATACACTCAAACTGCATTGTATCTCTGTAATGTCAGTGGCAAAAATATTTACAACCAATTACAGTGCCTTCACTAGTGGGAACACCACTTTGAGAAGCTACTAAACTCAGACCCACCTGACCAAATTGACAACCAGATTACTGCTGTGGCTGAGAATGCTACACCTGCCCACTGATGGCACTGAATTTACAGCAGAAGAAATTAAAGCAGCAGCACAAAAGCTGAAGAACAACAAAGCATCAGGAGTATGTGGCCTGACATCAGAACTCGTTAAAAATAGGGATCCTTCCATGACCCTGTGGCTACAAGTGCTGTTTAATACTGTGTGGTACTCCAAAATGATACCATCAGACTGGAGGACATGCTTACTTGTGCCATTGTACAAGAGGAAAGGAAGTAAAGCAGAATGCAATAACTATTGTGGAATAACTCTGCTCTTGGTACCCAGCAAACTCTTTGCCATGCTGCCCCTAAAGCAGGAAACAAAGTACCTCCATCTTCTTTGTCACCACCAGCAAGCTGGATTCATGCTGGGTAGATCCACTACTGAGCAAATCCATACAATTAGACAGCTGATAGAGAAAACTCTAGAACATAAAAGGAAGGCATACTTTGCCTTTGTTGATTTTCAATCTGCTTTTGACACTATTGACAGACAGTCACTGTGGTTGATCCTTCAATCTGCTGGTCTACCTAAGAAAATTGTCAAGCTGTTCTAAGAACTATACAAGACTGGCGACAAATGCTCAACTTACATCTAAACCTGTAGTAACAATAGATTCATCAGTTTGTTGACACTCCAGATGGATATCAAACAGTTTGTGGTAACGAATTGTAAGTAAGGAGTGACCCAGCTCAATAGTAACCAACACTCTAAAAAACGGAATTTTGATACCAATAGATACATCACAAGAATCAGATTTTTATGCTTATTTCAATATATAAGTTTAATCAAGTTTAGTGTTACCCATCAAAAGCTACGCGCCTGAGAAAATTTGTCTTATTTTCGAAAAAAGGGGGAAACAACCCCTAAAAGTCATAGAACTTTAATGAAAATCACGCCACCAGGTTCAGCATATCAGAGAACTCTACTATAGAAGCTCCTATCTGCAAAAATGTGGAATTTTTGTATTTTTTGCCAGAAGAAAGATCTTGGATGCATGTTTTTTTTTTTTATTGTTATTTCCCCAGGGGTGATTGTATCGATCTAGTAGTCCTAGAATATTGTGAGAGGGCTCATTTGAACGGAAATCAAAAGTCCTAGTGCCCTTTTTAAGTGACCAAAAAAATTGGAGGGCAACTTGGCCCCATCTCACGCTCAGTTTTTTTCCCGAAGTCACCCAATCAAAATTTTGAGATTAGCTATTTTGTTTAGCATGGTCGCAAATCTAATTAAAATGTTTTTGAGGATGACTTAATCCCCCACAGTTCCCAGGGGAAAGGCTGCAAGTTATAAACTTTGCCCATTGTTTATATATAGTACTGATTATTGGGAAGTATACGTGCGTTTTCAGGAGGAATTTTTTTTTCTAGTGGGGGGTTGGAGCAGGGGTTACGGGGGAGGATCTTTCCATGGAGGAGGTTTCTTTGGGGGAAGGGAAATTTCTATGAAAGGGGCGCCTGATTTCCCAGCATTATTATAAAGACGATCAGAAATTAAATAAAAGAAGTAAGGAGCACGAAGTAAGTTCACTTTTCAACTGAAAGTAAGGAGCGACATTAAAACTTAAAACGAACAGAAATTGCTACGTATATGAGGGGGTTCGCCCCTCAGTCAATACCTTACTCTTTACGCTAAAGTTTTTTTAGTACTTTCAAAAGAGCTATCTATTCTAATTAATCGGCCTTTGTGATTCAGGGGTTTGTGATTCGACAAAATTCGAACTTTAGCGTAAAGAGCGAACTCCCTAATATACGTAATAAAAACATACGAATATAGAAATTTGTTACGTAAGTTAATTCGTAAGGTACGTCAGAACAAAATTTCGAGAAAGCCATTTATCCAAAAAAAGGAAAATCAATACGCGAATTCCGTTTTAATTATTCATGTATGGTGAGCTAAAATCAAAGCGGCATTAATTCAAAAACGTTCAGAAATTTAATAAAAAAAACAAGTTTTTTTAACTGAAAGTCAGGAGCGACATTAAAACTTAAAACGAACAGAAATTATTCCGTATATGAAAGGGGCTGTCCCCTCCTCAACGCCTCACTCTTTCCGCTAAAGTTTGACTCTGTCTCACAACTTTATTTTTTAAAACAATAAAAAACTTTAGCGTAAAGAGGTGAGGAGGGACAGCCCTTTTTATGTGTGGAATAATTTCTGTTCATTTTAAGTTTTAATGTCGCTCCTTACTTTCAGTTAAAAAAACTTGTTTTTTTTATTTAATTACACATTACATATTTAATTACACATCTTCTTTACTGCTGCCTTTAAGATAGTGTCAGAATGCAACTGTTTTTGAACTGAAAAATGTTATAAACAAAGACCAAGTAGAATGGAAAGAATTTCTGTTGTAGTTGGCCGGCAGGTTTAGAAACATTAAAATTGAAAATCAACTTATTGAAAATATAATTTTTTCAAGTTACATTGTAAAATCGTTTCTTTTTCAGCCCTTAAAAGCCTTATAACTTTTTCAAGTTATTGTGTAGAACCATTTGAACCCAATCTGGTTGCTGGGTGTGTAATATACTCTGTTTATCTCATCAATTATCTTAATTTGCACTTCAGAGCAAATTACAATCAGTAACTTCAAATATCAAAAATTAAAAAGAAATTACAAAGAACTAGGGCAACAGTAATTGGCCTATGCAAACTGTACTGAGAAATTTTTCAGCATATTATGTAGTACGGATCTTTCTTTTCTTAACATGTTTCCTACTGAATTCTAGACTAATACCAAGCCTGTAGCCCTTGACTACAAAACTAGGCTACAAGAAAAGGTATAGGCTATTATTGCTCAATTCCCACACTTCAGAGGGAAACAATATAACATTCTGAAAAATACCTTGAAACATTTTAAAATGCTGACTTATATCATTCCTTGAGGTGCACCAATACATATACATTTTGCCCCCTCCCCCTATTGGTCAAATGCATACCTAGAATTGTATATATGCAAGGCTGCATCCAGGGAGGAACCCCCTCCCCCCACTAAAAAAATGCCCTGCTTGTAAAAATGCATACAAAATTTGTTGACGCATTTTTAATTTCTTTTGCTCCCCCCACCTCTCACCAAAGAAAAATGCTCCTTCCCCCTTAATCAAAATCCTGGATATCTCCTCGTATGTATGTGATAAAATTTCCATATACTGAATTTTCTGTTATATTGCTCGTTTTCCATTAAATCAACTTTGAAGAAAAGTCGTATTTGGAAAATTTGTAGTCTATGTAGTTCAGAATATTTATTTGACCAATAGGAAGTAAGGGGTAAAGCTGATTGGTATGCTAAGAAGTAAGTATTTTATAATTTTTTTGAAGGTGTATTCAGAATTTTATAGTATTTTCTTCTGGAGTGGGGGAATATAGCAATAATCTCCAAGAAAATACTAGGTAAAGATAATGATAAAATTCTAAGTGATAATCATACTTAATGATAAAATTCGTATTTTATAATATTCTGAAAGTTTCTAACAATCATAATTTGATGTTTCCTTCCATTTTCATCCATGTATTTATCCAACTGTTCTTGTTCTTTCACAATTGATTACCATTCAACTCAACCCAATCCACTTCAACCCTGCCACAGGTTGAGTTGCATAGGGCTGAATTGAGTAAAGATTGATTTTAATAGGTCAGGTTGAACAGGGTAGATTTATATAGGTTGGCTTAGGGTACTAAGTTGGTACTTTGTTGAGGGGAAAGTTGAACTAAATCAAAACACACTATGTGCAAACAGACTGTCTAAAAGGATCAGCAATATCTTAGAAACAGGTTAGAGCATCAAGCTAAAATTTCTGAATTATGATGAGGGGGATGTTCAACTAAAATAAAACACTATTATAGGTATACAGGTTATCAAATGGCATATCAGCAAAATCTAAGGAATGGCTTAGAGTACTAAGTTGAAACTTCCTGGGCATGATGAGAGAGGTGTGATCAAAAGGCAGTATCTGTATACTACTACTGCTGCTACTACTATTGCTACCATTGTTAGTACTACTACTAATTCTACTGCTATTACTACTACTACTACTACTACCTACCAGGACTACTACTCCTAAGGCTAAGAGTATGAAGGTGAACATTTCAGGGAATCTTGAGGGGGAAGTTAAACTAAATTAAAACACATTGAGTGCATGCAGGTTGTCAAAAGGGCATATCAACATTATCTTTAGGACAGCTTGGAGTATTAAGTTGAAACTTATATGGCATGTTGCGGGGTTTTGCTGAATTAGCCAAAAGTAATAGTTGCATGCTACTACTACTATTGCCGCTGCTACCGTTACTAATGCTAAGGGTATTAAGGTAAAATTTTTAGGCTATGTTGAGAAGATGTCAAAAGTGCGCATCAGCAATGTTCCAAGAACTATTTAGAGTATTAAGTTGAAGCTTTCAGCATATGTTGAGGGGGTTGTAAACCCCCTCAAAACAACAAAACGTTCTTTTTGTACTTAATATTGAAAATAAATATTAAAATTACAGTAAAATTTTGAACTGATGAGCTTTTAGCAATTAATATCATTATGCATCAAATATTCAGTTTAATTTATTAGTTCTTTTCAAGATTGGTCAAGACAAATATAACTACAAACAAAATTTGAATACTTACTCCTTGTTTAACTGCAAATATCTCAAGTCTTTTGTGTCAATGGTGCTTCACTAAAAACGAATTATTCGCATATTAGACATTTGTTCTTTTTCGTTTTTTACAGCGTTGAAAACGAAAATAAAAATTACAGTGAAAAAAAAAATCTGGAACTGATTGATCTTTCAACAATTAATATCATTATATATCTAATATTCAGTTTGATTTTGTTTATACTTCCCAAGAGTGTTCAAGACTCATATAGTTTTGCCATTTTTTTTAACTCTGCCATTTTTTGGAACTAATCGTGTTAGTTTGTTATGAAAACATTCTATGGCTTCTAGGCTTTTCTATTAGAGCGGAAAACTGCACCTCAAACTTTGTGGAACATGCATTTTCTTGCATGAAACACCAAAATATAATAAAATAACAAGTTTCGGAGTGTTCCATCACTCGCAAGCAAGTGCCATTAGTATTTTTCAATCCGCATGGTCAATTTAGGGGGTGGAGGGTAGGCTAATTCTCGTATTAGCCCCATTCCGTCGTGGTATGGTTCTCATTTTCAACACCTGGTTTCCGGACTATCATATAATCTACCAAGCATACAACTACCCCAAATCAGTATCAATAAATAAATGAAACCCTAAACGAACAAAAACTAAAATAAATATTAGGGTCAAATCCAAATCGAGCAGAAATTCATGTGAGTAGGGTTCAAAACCCCTATGCTTTTTAAAAGCCAAAATAAAATTTGTACTTTACTGAAGAAAAAAATCAAATGAGTTTACTGAAAAAAAATGTGCATTGTCAATTTAATATACATTTGCTGATATTTATTCCTTAAAATCTTATTTAATTTTTGATTTCTTAAAGTTACAAAAGTGAAAATATTTCAAAGAATTTTTTTCAGTACAGCGCCAATGACGCAATAGGTTTTAGGCTTTTGCAGTGAGACGATACCCAAACTCTTGTTTCTAGTTATTTTTATTCGATTCAGACTTGATTTACATATTCAATTTAAGTTTCACTTGTTTTAAAATTTATTTATTCATTTACATTAATATATATTGTTTGTTTGTTCGCTTTGATTGTTTATTTAATTTCTGTTCGTTTTAAGTTTCATTTATACTTTAATAGCACAATATTTGTATTCGTTTTAAGCTAGATTTTTATATTCAATTTAAGCATTAGTCGCTTTCAGATTCGTTTATTTATTTATATTTTTACTTGTTGTATTTTTTTTGTTATGATTGTTTATTTAATTTCTGTTCGTTTTAGGTCTCATTTATTCTTTAATTGTAATTCCTAGTCTATTTGAGTTTGAATTTAACAAGTTATTTGTACCTGCGGATCTTAAGTTTATGCCCTTTACTTTTCTTTGAAAAACTTATTTTTCGGAAAGTTTTTTTTTTAATTAATTTCTTTTGGTTTTTTATTGCAAACAGTTTCAATTGTTTATGGCATGGGGGGGTGCTCATTGTCCAATTATTCTTGACTTTAAAAAAACGTATCTAGAACTTTCAATTTATATCGAATGAGGCTTTTTTCAAAGTCTATACGATTACCTCTGATAAAAGCCTTATATATGAACAACAGACAGCTTGCATAACTTTGTGGACAGCGATTGACAACAATGAATGGATTGAAAAAAGAGCTCCAATAAGGGGGTTTAGACCATTTCACTTGCTGACACAAAGAGATCACGACTGTTTGGAATTGACCTTAATAGGAATTTGTGTGCCAAAACAATTTTACATCTATTACAGAGTATGTATTTTAACATTATAATTGGATTATTATGATAGATTTCCTATGTGTTCTTCCCATACGAAACCCCTTCCCATGAGTTATAAACCCCCCTTAATAAGTTATGCCCCAGGGTATTACTTACAACGTCTATCCCTGGGCCCTGGTGGGCTGTGTCGACACCGGAGTTTTTTGTTATCAGAACTTTGAAGTAATTTAACAAAATGTCTATCTAAAAAACTTTATCTGATACATTTAGGGCGTGGAAAGGGGAGAGGGGCTAATTGCCCTTCAATCTCTTTTGACTCCTAAAAAGTGAACAAGAACTTTCTGATTTCAATCAAATGAGCCCTCTGTAAAGTTTATACGAGCATCCCTTCCATAAGAAATAATATGAAGGGTTCGGAGAATCCTTAAATTACAACCCTAGCCCTGAGGGCTTTGGGGGAGTTGTAATCCTCAAAGACCTAATTTCCAGAACTTAAAACTACGTTTAATAAACTGGCTGTCTTAAAACTTTTGATTGGATGTGTTTGGGGAAAGGTGGGCGTGAGAGGGGGGTTAGTTGTCCTCAAATCACTTTCGACTATTACAAAGGGAACTAGCCCTCGGAATTTCCAATCGAATGAGCCTTTTTTAAAGTTTCTACGACACCGCCTTCTATAAAATCCTTATATGCCCCCAGGGCATAACTTAAAACCCTTGCCCTCAGGGTTGTGGGCGATTGTCCTCCCCAAAAATATATTTTCTATCTGAAAATCGACTACGCTGAACAAAATAACTATCTCAAAATTTTGATTGGATGTGTTTGGGGGAGTGATGGGCGCGGGGGGGGGGGGCTAGTTGCCCTCCAATCACTTTAGACTATTAAAAAGGGCACGAGCCCTTAGAATTTGCAATTGAGTGTGCCCGTTTTGAAGTTTCTACGACAGCGCCTTCTACAAAAACCTTATATGCCCCCAGGGCATAAATTAAAACTCTTGCCCTGAGGGTTGTGGAGGAGTATCCTCCTCAAAAACTATTTTCTATCTGGAAATCAACTACACTGAACAAAATCGCTATCTCAAAAGTTTGATTGGATGTGTTTGGGGAAATGATGGGCGTGGGGGGGATTGTTGCCCCCCAATCACTGTCGACTATTAAAAAGGGCACTAGCCCTTTAATTTTCAATCAAATGAGCCTGTTTTGAGGTTTCTACGACAACGCCTTCTATAAAAACCTTATATGCCCCCAGGGCATAACTTAAAACCCTTGCCCTGACTGTTGTGGGGGAGTGTCCTCCTCAAAAATATATTTTCAATCTGGAAATCAACTACGCTGAACAAAAATGGCTATCTCACAATTTTGATTGGATGTGTTTGGGGGAATGATGAGCGTAGGGGGGGGGGGTGCTAGTTGCCCTCCAATGACTTTTGACTATTAAAAAGGGCACTAGCCCTTTGAATTTCCAATCAAATGAGCCTTTTTTGAAGTTTCTACGACAACGCCTTCTATAAAAACCTTATATGCCCCCAGGGCATAACTTAATATCCTTGCCCTGAGGGTTGTGGGGGAGTGTCCTCCTCAAAATATATTTTTCATCTGAAAATCAACTACGCTGAACAAAATGGCTATCTGAAAATTTTGATTGGATGTGTTTGGGGAAACGTGGGGGGGGGGGGAAGGGGGCTAGTTACACTCCAATCACTTTCGACTGTTAAAAAGGGCATTATCCCTTTAATTTCCAATCGAATGAGCATGTTTTGAAGTTTCTACGACAACGCCTTCCATAAGAACCTTGTATGCCCCCAGCGCATAACTTAAAACCCTTGCCCTGAGGGTTGTGGGGGAGTATCCTCCTCTAAAATATATTTTTTATCTGGAAATCAACTACGCTGAAATGATGGGCGTGGGGGGGGGGCGAGTTGCCCTCCAATCATTTTCGACTATTAAAAAGGGCTCTAGTCCTTTAATTTCCAATCGAATGAGCCTGTTTAGAAGATTCTACGACAAAGCCTTCTATAAAAACCTTATATGCCCCCAGGGCATAACTTAAAACCCTTGCCCTGAGTGTTGGGGGGGGGGAGTGTCCTCCTCAAATTTATATTTTCTATCTGGAAATCAACTACGTTGAACAAAATGGCTATCTGAAAATTTTGATTGGATGTGTTTGGGGAAATGATGGGCGTGGGGGGGGGGGAGGGGAGCTAGTTACACTCCAATCACTTTCGACTGTTAAAAAGGGCACAAGCCCTTTAATTTCCAATCGAATGAGCATTTTTGGAAGTTTATACGACAACACCCTGTGTAGAAACCTTATATGGTCCGAGGGCCTATCTTAAAACACTTGCCCTGAGGCAGCTGGAGGAGTATCATCCTCAAAAATATATTTTCTATCTGAAACTCAACAAAGCTGAACAAAATGGCTATCTAAAAATTTTGATTGGATGTGTTTGGGGGAATGATGGAAGTGGGAGGGGGGCTTGTTGCCCTCCAATCATCTTCGACTATTAAAAAGGGCACTAGAACTCTCGATTTCTTATCGAATGAGCCCCCTTTGAAGCTTCTACGACGACCCCTTCCATATGAAGTGCCTCTGGGAAAAAAAAATTAATAAAACATTGGAGCCGTATGGACTTTACTATAGGCAACGCTACAGCGTTGCCTCTGATATCTCTGGTTTAAGAGTCACATTTGAATTAGATCCAAGAAAATTGAAATCCCAGTAGCAACAACGTGTATTGGGGACCCCTACCCTCGAAAGTATTTGTTCTGCCTCTGTAAATAAAATCCCTAAAATTGCGCTACGGTACTAACGGCAATAATTTTATCACAATTCTACCAATTTCACGGGGTGCTCCCATTTCATCTAACCGTCACAAGCACTAAACGACATAACATCTAACCGTCAGGACATCGACACGTCAGGACATCGACAAAAAAATTATAAGTTTATATAATAGTAATAAATATATAATATTTTAGAAACAAATTTCGGCTATATATTTGAACATCAGGGGGATGGGGGTAAAGCATAGCATATATTAAATACGCAACCTAACCTAGGTACGTTTCCCCCCCTAAACCCTAAAAAACTGAAGTTTTAAAATTTGTCGATGTCCTAACGGTTAGTGGTTCTGACGGATTTTTTTTTCTCGATGTTATGATGGATTTTGTGGACATCTTGACTTTAGCAGTCCTGACGGTTAGATGTCTGCCAATTTCACTACGACAGAACCAAAATATTGATTTTGAAATCAGTAAGGGCCAATTTTCACGAGAATGAGAGCTGGATGGAAACCTTAATCCACGTGTTTTCACGCTGGATTTGTTCATTGAAAGTATTATTGTGCTTCCATCCTCCTTTAATCCATCTCTTGTTAAATTTGATGAAGATCTCAAGTTCAACTCTGCCTTGGACCAGAGTAGAAATCTTTTTGAACAAATGGTTATTTTCACGAGGATAGGAGGAAATAGAGAGGGAGTAGTCAATCCTGAATCGGCCCACTTAAAGATAGGACTGGGGCCGCAATTAGCGATAAGGAAAAAACTAAAGAGAGATGGTCAGAACATTTTGAGAATTTGCTAAACCGAGATACAGTTGCAGAAAAAGAAATAGAGGAAAATGACAAAGTTTTTAATACCTCGGATGTGAAGGAAGATTTGTTTTGTGAGGGATTAGCGACAGTACTAAAAGGATTAAAAAATAATACGGCCCCATGCGCTGATAGTGTCGTAAATGAATTTTTAAAATATGGTGGCTCTGAGGTTAGAAATAAGTTACTGAAGATTATGGATACGATTTTTGAAAAGGGGGAAGTACCTAACGATTTTAGAAAAACCTTAATTAAGCCACTTTATAAGAAAGGTGATAAGAGGGAGTGCGATATTTATCGAGGCATTGGTCTGGTTTCTCTGCGCGGCAATTTATTTTGTAATATTATACTTTTTATACTGAGGGATGCTGTAGACAAAGTTTTAGGAGAAGAAGAATGCGGTTTTGGACAAGGTAGAGGATGCGTCAACAAGAATTTCACTCTTAGGCTAATAATTGAGAAGTACCTGAATTTTCAAACACCTTTGGTCCTCAGTTTTATAGATTATGAGCAAGCGTTCGATTCGTTGGTAGATGGAAATTGTCTTAAGGAGCACAGGAAAGGCAATGGCAGACCACGGAATCAAATGGGAAGCGAAAAGTCTCCCGGAGTTAGATTATGCTGATGATAAGTGTGAGTGGTTGTAGAGTGCAGGGCCATGCCCATGGGGGGATACCAGACTTGAACCTCTCCCCCTCCCGAAAAACAAAAATTGTTCGACTAGCACAAAAGTAAAAAAAAAGTACATGTGAACAAATCTTAGTGTTGCCTTTTGTGAAGTTTTCTATGCCACCTTCACACTAAATCCCTGGATACGATCCTGGTAGTTGTTTCTACCGACAAAAGAACCATCTTGGTAAAATTAAGGGAAAGCCGGCCGATTTCAGGCCTGAGACGAAGTGAATATAGTGACATATAAAACATGCATGAGTACCAGCCTATTAGTTTCTGGTTAGCTATAACAACTAGCCTTATCAGCCAAAAAGTGTGCTATCAACAACAAAACAAACACAAATATGTAAAAATTATTCAAAATTACTGGTCATTGAGGTGTCGACAGGAATAAACTGCTTCTCATCGATAGGAAGAATTGCCAGCAATTTTCGTTTGTACGTCCCATACGTCGATTCAGAATGATGAATGGGAACTATCCTTTCGTCACAGAAGAAAAATCTCCATTTGGATAGATCTACTTTAGCTTCTCTTCTTAAAGCCAGTGCATAAAAAATCGACCATTGAGCCGCCTATAAGATAAAGATAACTTCTATATATTAAACAGAGTTAATAACTGTATATATTTTTTTCTCAAAAACGGTTTTGATTTTGGGAAAAAAATTCTTACAAATGATGTCACAAATGCCCAGACGTCTAATCGTTTAATGGTTTTACTTTCTACAGCGAATAAAATAAGATGAAATTAATGTTGTTTTGCAAAAGAGATTAAAAGAAGTGTCTTTATTTTCACCGAGCGAAGCTCAGTCCCCTTGTTTTTCTGATATATATTACAACGTTGATCACTAAGCTGATGAAAGAATTCCAGACAAAGAAAATAAAAAAAAGGTAATTAATTAAAATTAATTAATTTTCTATGTATTAAAAACTTTTGAACATCATGACTTGAAGAGAAAAATATGTTAAAACAAAGGTGCATAAATAATCCACTTTGATGTCCCTTAGCTAAGCTGAGCTGAAGATATAGGATGAATTGTAGTTGGACACAGAAATGTGCTTTGACGAAGCTATTGCAGTCTGAAGGTACCAGAAACCAGGGGAGTTGTCCAATGAACCATAGCTTTAGGGGTAAAGGGTTTCCCCGTTAATCTGATGAGCTATTGTCAACGGGAGAGCAACAAGTTGGTTGAATAAGAAAAAGTTTTAAGACAGAGAAGAGTGCGGGGTGATCCATTTCATAGATATTTTGTGTTCTGGTATACAGAAAATAGTTAAATAGATTCATATACTTCCTCCAGTGGGGTCAATTTATAGAAATGAAGCAGGGGGGGGGGAGGCAAAAATGCATTCTGAGAATCAAGAGGGGGGGGGTGCGTTTTAAAATGAAAACACACAAAAACTCATTTCCAATGAATAGGAATTAAGGGGATTCGCCCCCCTCCCATTGATACCGCTGACTTCCATAAGACGTTTTCAAAATCGTGATAATAAAAACTTAATGCCTTCCAATAAATTACGAGTTAGCTAATCCTATCTCTTATCACCTAAGCTAGCACCATGTGCATTATCGAATTATTTTGGTTCCTTAGTTAACAGTATGATGATTTTGAGAAATATTTCAAATCGTGGCTTATACCAATGACACATTGTCCTAGCCTGTATTTGAATGTAGCTTTTGTTTCTTTCGCTCAGGCTTCCATCACACACAATTTCATTTAGAATTGTGGCCACAATTTTTCTGGGTAAACACTTCTATTGAAGTTTTTAGGGATATTAGAGAAGATATTTGAAGATACTAAATTCCAGAGGGTTGAAGGTACCCTTCTGTGTGTTAGCCGGTATCTGTCAAAGAATAGGTTGATAGAGCGTTTTCACCCTCCTGCCATGGTATGGGCGCGTAGCCTATTTCTCGTTGAGAGGATAGGAACGGACGCATCCCCTAGGGAATCCAACGGAGAGCCTCCACACGAGACGCGCGCGAAAGTATGATGCTTACTTAATTTTTTGCTTGTTTTGTGTGTGTATTGATTATTATGTATTGTATAGTGTTTTTGAAATTAACCTGTAGCGCCTTTGCTAATAGTAGCTTTTCTTCGTTACTGCTAGAAGAAAAATGGCCCCTGAAAATTTAGGGCAGGTCCATACCACCCTTACTGGAAAACATGAGATGTATCAACCAGCCCTTCACGCTCAGACAGATACTCCAACATAGGGCCACACATCAGTAAATAACAACAGCAGTTTTCATCGATTTTATCACCCCATTCAATTGGGCTGTCGGTCGTGAGAGCTGGATGGCAATGCTGGAAGATGGAGTACCGCTCATGATCGTCCAGGCATTTTCCACATACACACGAACCTGCATCCAAGTCAACGGAGAGATCTCGTTTTGGTTCAATATTGAATTCGGTGTGAGACAAGGTTGTATCCTCACCCCAGAGCTTTTCAACTTTGTAATGGACTGGATTTTGATGAAAGCCATGCAACGCTGCGCTAAAATCAACTGAAACTCAGATCTCAAAGTCACTGATTTGGACTCGAACGGAATATTTTTTTGCTGCTAGGTAGTTCTTCCCTGGAAACGCAGGACACACTCCAAACAGTATATGCAGAAGCAGCTCCCATGGGATTGAAGATCGGAACTGAGAAGACGAAGGAGGTGACCAACAATTAACCTGACTCACCTTTAATTATTATTCACTGCCAAACTGAGTTGAGAAATTCAAATACTAGGCTCAATCAGAGTAATGAAATCAGAACCAGCATATTAGTAGCCTCTTCTGTCTTCTGACAACTAATTGGGCTGCACTGGAAAATGAGGAAGATTAGTATTAAGACTAAAAGCCAAGTCTATTAATCCCTTGTTTGCTTTATCCTCCTATATGGATGCAAAACATGGCAAATCCAAAGTATCCAAAATTCTGAATTCGTTTGACCCTAGGTGCATAAGGCACAAACTCAGACGGAGTCTACACAACCATGTCTGAATAAAACAATAAGACAATGTTTTGAACAACTCCCCTGGCTTGGCCCTGCCTGTTGCAGGACTGATAACTCCTTTGATTCTATGGCCCTTTGGTGCAAATCATTTAAAGGCTAGAAAAAAGGCGTGGAGGTCAGTCAAAGCCCTGGAAGAACATCAATCAAATCTGACCTAGAACTGATATTAGGTCTAGACGACTATCAGACTTTGAATAAAACTAGCATTATCGTAATTTTTGCTGCTCAACGCTAATTTAATAAAAATTTAATTTAAAATGTGCCTCTTAGCCTAGTCCAATAATGTGTAAAAAAAAAAAAAAAAAACTGACAATACATAAACAAGTTTTCCATCAATTACAATTATTAGGTTTATTTAATAAACTATAATATTTTCCAAAATATTGTGAGGGAGGGGTAACCCCACCCCCTTTGTCCCTCTCAAGTGATATATATGCCCAAAAGCACAAGAGTACAATTGAACTCTCCAAACATATCAAAACTCATGAGACACTTTATACACCAAAACTGCACACTTTTGCCTCTATACAGGTAGGTCAAAACAGGAAACTCACCACCTAAAGTATAAAGAGTAAAATCTCAACATCTTCAGACATCATAGACATCTCAACCAATCCAAATGCATAACAGGACAACTAGACCCCCAAAAACATCTCAACCTACCCAAAAATCATAAAACAAGAAATTGACACACAAATTAACGCATCCTCGCATTTCATTAACCACAGTGTAAACTTTCCTAAAGATTAAATGAAAATGATTTACCTGATAGCCCAACAGTAAATGTATTCTTTTCTGCTATGACGGACTCAGCAGCTGAAACCAATTTCTCTATAAGTCGTTCGGAAACCCTTTGGCTGTCTTTGACGACTTCAATTTTTCTTACATCTTGGAAATTCTCACACATTTTAACACATGCTGATAGAAACATCTTTCAACCTGAGAAAAAGTACTCGACTTAGTTAAATACCTTTAAAAAATTAGCAAAGCAAGGTAATTCATCTGGCAAGCAATTTCTTTGTTATTTAGATCTACTATGAACAAAAGAAAATTTTCCTTTGCTTTTGCCCAAAAAAATGCCTGCGTTTTTTCTATCATTGGACTCATTTTCAGTTCAGTAACAGAACAAGGATATAAGAATGGGGGGGGGATCCTTGCAAAAAATTTCCATTCTAAATTAAGCCCTGCGAACTTTACTGATATAGAAAGTTGCAAAAGTGGTCCTCTGCTTCTATCGTCATTTATCAGTCAGTTTTGAAAAGCTATTCACAAAACAATATTTATAGGGTGAATCAGGGAAAGTCCGACAGTGGGAAAAGTCCGACACCGACCTTCAATTTGTTTATGGTCCATTGTATTTGTGGAAGGCTTTATTTTCTTCCATATTAGTAGCAGTAGGCAACAGTGCCATCAACTTCCGGCAGGGTTAGCACGCCTTCTGTTCAGAAGGTTTTGCGATTTTTTAGAAACACAGGTAACTGACTTTACTTTAACTTATGCAGATTATAAAGAGAGACAGAGAATTTTTTTTTCATTTCTTAGAAACTAGAAGACCAGGAGCATCTTCCTGATTTTTTAAAATAGGCTAGTTATTAGTTGAAGAGGGGTGTCAGTCTTACCCCCGAAAAAGGCTCATCTGGGGAGAGTCAGACTTTCTCCCTATGGGGGAAGTTTGGCATGGTTGTCGGACTTGCCCAATGCTACCGAAGATCGATATTTTAAATGGTAGAAGCCAGTAACCATCCTTAGATGGCTCTACTAACTTAGTGGAATGTAGTGTTGCGTGTATCATTCATGTATTGCAGTTCTGTGCCTGCTTTCGTTTATCTTTCTCCCTTGTCATTGTTTTTCCGTCTTAACCTTCACTTGTAACCCACCGTGCAAAAATGGGGTAGCAAAGTAGACATGCTACTTGGCAGGTATCAAATTTAATGGCAGATTTTGTCTGAAAATATATAACATATAAAAATAATTTTTGCTCAAAGGATAGCAGTCAAAACACAAATTGTGCTCCGCTGTGCAAAAAGTGGGGTAGCATAGTAGCAGTGCTACTTGGCAGTTTTCATTGCCTAGTAAAATCTGTTGGCATATTTTTTCCAAAAATACCAGTGCTTCCACTATCCCCGAATATTTGGGGATTTCCCCCAATATCTGGCTTCTCATAAGCATTCTCCAAATCGGTTCCGCAAAAACCCCTTTCGTTCAGGGTTGCCACTCCTAGTGAATTATCACTGATGACAATTCACCCCTAGTAGCTATGACTCACTTGATTTGACATATTTTTTTTCACTACTTTCAAAAGTTTATGTATCAAGTATTTACTACACATCAAAACCAGACATAGATCATTAAATTACTGACCTTTCTTCCTATGCTAGTAAAACTATACTGACCTTTTTATAGTTGTAGTATAGTGATCAATGAGTATTAAGCATGCAGTTGGGTATGCATTATTTTTATAATACGAATATCATTGGAGTGTACTACCATAAACTAGCTATATACAGTATACTTGAAGACTTTAAATAATACACACCATTAGCAGTATTAGAGTAAATATAATACAGTACTTTAATATGATTAAATATGATTCAGAAAACTATTGATATTTCTAACTACAAACTATACTAAGTTACATTTGTTATTTTTCTGAAAATTTTACCTATAGAAATACTTTTTGTTCAAAGAAAAGCTGTCAAAACACAGATTGTGCTGTTAAAGTGTTGGCAGCTTTTGGAATTCTGCTACTGGCAGTTTTGGAACTTTTTGCACACATGCTTGTGACAGGTTTTCGAATAAATTAATCAATTCATTCATAATTCCCCTTCGAATAAATTCATCCATTCATTCATAATTCCTTTGTCTTTTCTAGATGCCTAGAAATTATGTTCGGAAAACACAACGCGGGGTTGGAGGAACATATGATGCAACTCAGCTACAAAACGCGCTAGCAGAGATACCGTATCTTCAAAGAGATTGTCAATGCTACAGGCTTCCAAAGTGTTTCAGATACAGCGCACTACCTTGCATGACCGTCTTATGAAGAAGACACAAGTCAAAAAACCAGTTTGTGGTGGAGGGAGGAGCCCAAAAATTCCCGCTGAAATAGAAAAGGATATGGCTCAGGGTCTCCGAATACTTGAAAAGTGGGGCATAGGTCTCAGCAACCAGGAATTTCTTGACCAAGTGTAAGACTATCTCATCAAGAACAAAGTTCAAACAAGATTTAAGGACAACCGACCTGGTCATGACTGGTGGGTGGGGTTCAAGTGACAAAACAAAATTTCACAAAAGAAACCAGAAAAGTTAGAAAAAAAAGGACTTTTGCATCAATCTGACCCCTTCATAATGTATGGTTTTTATGAGCTGCTGCATGAAACTGCCACGGCGATGGATATTCTTGACAAGCACCAGTGCTGTTTCAATTTGGACAAGACATCTTTCTGCAGGGATCCTGGCAACACGAAAGTTGCTGGAGCCGAAGGCTCACCAGTCACACGTAGAATAGGTGGTAATGGACGTGAAAATACAACTGTCTTGGCTTGTATCAGTGCAAACGGAGAAAAACTCCCAACTCTAATAGTTTTTCCTGCAAAGAATACCTGGAACTCATGGATACCTGTAGATGGAGATTACCCTGGTGCATCTTACTCATCTACCAAGAACGGGTGGATGACGTCTGATCTCTTTATTAACAGGTTTGAATTCAAATTTCTTCCTCATGTAAAGGGAAAGGCACTTCTCATCTTAGATGAATATGGCTCATATCTTTCTCTTGCTCTTGTCAAACTTGCAAACGAAAATAATGTGTCAATTCTCAAGCTACCTCCACATGCATCACAAATGCTTCAACCTCTCGATAAAGTTGATTTCAAGTGAATGAAAGTGTCTTATGATCAGAATCTCGTGAGATGACAGAGGAAGCACCCTGGCGACATTCTGTCAAAGAAGGATTTTGTATGTCTCTTATCAAAGGTATGGGATACCTATATTACTCCTAGTCTGATCGAAAATTCCTTCAAAGCAACTGGAATCTTCGATCTGAGTGTTCCAATGAGAGTAAACCCATCCGTAATTGACCAGACCAAGTTTAAACTTGCCAAGTTGAGACGCTATGCACAAATGAAAAAGGAACAAGAGGAATAGGCAGACACATCTAAAGTCACAACCACTATCAACACTAAACTAGAAAAAATTACCTTTTCTGTTACCTTTAGTCCAAGGAAGTTGTTTGGCAACCAATCAAAAACTTTTGAAGAGATTCTTCTTGACTCAATCAAGCAGCCTGACCCACAATCAGTTTCAGGAATAGAAAAACGGAAGAAACTTGCAAGAGAGGCAGAAGTGATAACACCAAAAGAACATCTAGAGGTGCTTAAGAGGAAAGAAAATCTGAAAGCAATAGGCAAAGGGAAGAAGAAAAGTTCAGATGGGAAGGGTGTGAAATAAAAAAAAAATCCTCTTAAGAGGGAAGCAAATAGAGATACGAGTGATAGTGAATCAGACATCAGCCTTGAACTTGGCTATGATGTGGATGATCAGAAAATTCAAGATACTATTCAAGGAAGTGACAGTGATGGCAAGGAGACATTCAGTAAGCAAAAGATTGTTCCCAAGCTAAATGAGTACTATGCAGTTAGATACAAGGCCAGGAATGACAAACAAGGTTGGTACATAGGAAGGGTTCTAGACTTTCCTGACGAGGGAAGTTAAGCTCAAGTCTCTTCACTGCTTGAGCCTTGCCACCTACTCATTCAATTGGCCAAAGAAGGACAATATTGATACTGTGGATGACAAATAAATTTTTGCAGGACCAGTAAACTTAGTGGGAACCAGACCATTTGAAATACCCCAAATCCGTCAGATTATTGTATCGTACAATGCAGTTACTGGCAAGCGTCAGTAGATCTTTGTTTTATGCCCATACAAGTAAGCAACAACATATTTGAGTCACTTCTGTATCTGAAGTCAAACCATAATTTGTGTGATATGTTTTTCTTTTTTAAAATACAAGCAATCATTTACATTCAGTGATTTGTGCACCTCGGCAAAGATACTTGTAACGTTTATCTGTCGGGTAAGTCCGACACTGTCGGAGTTACCCCACAGCAGCAGAAAAAAGTAGGGTCTGACCTTTTGATGCCAGTCAGTTTGACATAAAAATTGCTTGCTTATGGACTTATAGTGATTCCTTGATGCCCTTTAAGATGATGAAGTCATATTATTTTTGATATATTGTTGACAAAAGCTAGTAAGGTATGTTGCACTTCCCCCAAAGCTGGGGTAAGTCCAACATATCAAACTGCACCAACTTTGAGACCAGGTGATGGGTTGCAAGCACAGCATACAGGAAAATCAGAAAGTGAATAATATGGGAAAATGCTGTAAAAAAAAAAGGTTGATAGAAGATGATATGAGATAATCACAAAAAAAAAATCTTAAGAGTCAATTTATAAGAAAAAAACATGTTAAGGTGTCGGACTTTCCCCGATTCATCGGGTGAATCAGGGAAAGTCCAACAGTGGGGTAAGTCCGATACCAACCTCCAATTTGTCTATTGTCCATTGTATCTGTGGGAGGCTTTCATATTTTCTTCCATATTAGTAGCAGTAGGCAACAGTGCCATCAACTTCCGGCAGAGATAGCACGCCTTCCGTTCAAAAGGTTTTGAAGATTTTTGGACGGCGATTTTTTTTAGGAACACAGGTAACTGAGTTTACTTTAACTTATGCAGATTATAAAGAAGCTGAGATAGAGACAAGCTAAAAGAGAGCAAATGAGCTAATATTATTAATTGAAGAGATAAGAGGGTTGTCAGTCTTACCCCACAAAAAAGCCCATCTGGGGAAAGTCCGACATGTTGGACTTACCCCCTATGGGTGAAGTTTGGCAGGGGTGTCGGAATTACCCTATGTTACGAAAGATCGATATTTTAAATGGTAGAACAGATTAAATACCTAGGCCCACCTCCACAACTTCTAATGGTTGAGCAATTATTAACCCTGTATGAAGACTAATCCTGAGATAAAAACAATAGAATAAAAAAAAAAAAAATTGTGGTAGAATTGGATTTGCCATTCAAAACTTTTCCTATATATAATCTTCTTCCCTAAAAAATTGCAGCCCCTCCCCTCTGCCCCTCTTAATGAGAGAAAATTAAGCTATGGATAATATCCAAATTTGGGGAATAGTTGATTAAAACAGAAGTGACCCCAAAACATGATTCATTAAAAATAGTATATTATAGCCGAAAGTAAAAATTCAGTTATTATTTCCAGATTGTTTTCTTGTAAAGTTGTATATTATTTTCAGACTTTTTTTTTTAACAAATGGTTGGTCTTTATTTCTTACTCGGCTATCTGATATCTGTGTTTGACGACTGATCAAACTGTTTGTGGTAATAAACTGTCAGTAACTCAACTCAACAGGAACCAAAACTCTAAAAAAGAGCAACTACAGAACAAAAAAGAGCTGTTTTCGTTTTAGATATTCTTTTTTTTAAAGGTAACGTATCTCTTCTGAAATATCTCTTTTCACGAGATGTATGTATCTCTTCTCTTCTGCAAGAAGAGATGTACCTCTTCTTACGCTACAGCTTTTTATAACTTGTTCAAACAAAAGCTCATAGAGTTTCAATGTTGCTATGTAAAAATTTATTTTTAAGTTGTTGTTATTCTTTTTCCTTATGGACAAGTTTTTACTTACTCCACTTCTCTTCCACTGAAAGTGAATATTTGTCCAAATCTCACACAAATAGCCAAATTCTCTCAAAACTGTTTATTTGTCAGTTGAAAGAATCTTAAAAGGTCTGGTAGCAATCAAGGTGTACATACAGTTAAAGCAGGTAATGCAGAAACTGGAATGTGGAATATTAGTAGCCTAAAACACCCAAAGTGCAATGTAACAGTAATTCTTTGTTTATTTTGGGGATTAGATTAGGGCAAAACTAATACCACAGCTTCATAACACATGTGACTGCAAGGCTGCCAATCAATATTATTCTCC
This sequence comes from Artemia sp. Qi Xiang Cuo, assembly GCF_049724085.1. NCBI lineage: Eukaryota > Metazoa > Arthropoda > Branchiopoda > Anostraca > Artemiidae > Artemia > Artemia sp. Qi Xiang Cuo. The sequence continues at coordinate 10,041,732 of NC_142814.1, forward strand.
CAAAAAAGCAAATGGTCCTTTTTATAACTGTAGTATTGTGATCAATGAGTATCAAGAATGCAGTTGGGTATGGATTATTTTTATAATACCAATATCATTGGAGTGAATAACTCAATCCATAAACTATCAGCAGTAAACTATATACAGTATACTTCAGACTTTGAATACTACAGACCACTAGCAGTATTAGAGTAAATATGATACAGTACTTTTGGTAAAAAGGTACATATACATTTACGGTGTACGGTATTTATGGGTAGTATATTGCTTGCCACTGAATTAGCTAACGTTGTCAATTGTGATTCAGAGAACTATTGATATTTCTAACTGCAAGCTATAGTAAGTTATATTTGATACTTTTCTGCAAATTTTACGTATTGAAATACTTCTTGCTCAAAGAAAAGCCGTCAAAACACAAGTTTTGCTGCTAAAGTGTTGGCAGCTTTTGGAATTCTGCTCCTGGCAGTTTTGGAACTTTTTGCACACCTGCTTGTAACAGGTTTTCGAAAAATTGCATCCATTCACTCATAATCTCCCTTTGAATAAATTCATCCATTCATTCATAATTCCCCTTCAAATAAATTCATCAATTCATCCATAATTCCTTTGTCTTTTCTAGATGCCAAGAAATTATGTTAAGAAGCACAACACGGGGTTGGACGAACATATGATGCAACGCAGCTACAAAACGCACTAGCAAAGATATCTTCAAAGAGCATGTCTATGCTACAGGCTTCCAAAGTTTTTCAGATACCGCGCACTACCTTGCATGACCATCTTATGAAGAAAACAGAAGTCAAAAAGCCAGTTTGTGGTGGGAGGAGCGAAGAAAAACCTGCTTAAATAGAAAAGGATATTACTCAGGGTGTCCAAATACTTGAAAAGTGGGGCATAGGTCTCAGCAAGCAGAAATTTCTTGACCAAGTCCAGGACTATCTCATCAAGAACAAAGTTAAAACAAGATTTAGGGACAACCAACCTGGTCATGACTGGTGGATGGGGTTCAAATGCTGAAACAAAATTTCACAAAAGAAACCAGAAAGACTAGATAACAAAAGACTTTTGCAGCAATCTGACCCCTTCCTAATGTATGGTTTTTATGAGCTGTTGCATGAAACTGCCACGGCGATGGATATTCTTGACAAGCCCCAGTGCTGGTTCAATTTGGACATGACGTCTTTATGCAGGGATCCTGGCAACACAAAAGTTGCTGGAGCCAAAGGGTCACCAGCGTCTTGTAGAACAGGTGGTAATGGACGTGAAAGTATAACTATCTTGGCTTGTATCAGTGCAAACGGAGAAAAACTCCCACCTCTAATAGTTTTCTCTGCAAAGAATACCTGGACCTCCGGGATACCTGTAGATGGAGCATACCCTCGTACATCTTACTCATTTACCAAGAAAGGGTGGATGACGTCTGATCTCTTTATGAACTGGTTTGAATTCCAATTTCTTCCTCATGTAAAGGGAAAGTCACTTCTCATCTTAGATGGACATGGCTCCCATCTTTCTCTTACTCTTGTCAAACTTGCAAACAAAAATAACGTGAAAATTCTCAAGCTACCTCCACATGCTTCAACCTCTTGATAAAGCGATTTTCAAGGGAATGAAAGTGTCTTATGATCAGAATCTCGTGAAATGGTAGAGGGATCACCCAGGCAACATTCGGTCAAAGAGGAATTTTGTATGTCTCTTATCAAAGGTATGGGATACCTATCTCACTCCAAGTCTGATAAAAAGTCGTTCAAAGCAACTGTAATCTTCGATCTGAGTGTTCCAATAAGAGTAAACCCATTTATGATTGACCATACCAAGTTTGAACCTGCCAAATTGAGATGCTATGCACAAATGAAAAAGGAACAAGAGGAAAAGGCAGGCATATCTAAAGTCACAACCACCGTCAACACTGAACTATAAAAAATTACCTTTTCTGTTACCTTTAGTCTAAGGAAGTTGTTTGGCAACCAATCAAAAACTTTTGAAGATTCTTCTTGACTCAATCCAAGCAGCCCAACCTAGCATCAGTTTCAGGAATAGAAAAATGGAAGAAAATTGCAAGAGAGGCAGAAATGATAACATCAAAAGAACATCTAGAGGTGCTTGAGAGGGAAGAAAATCTGAAAGCAAAAGGCAAATGGAAGAAGAAAAGTCCAGATGGGAAGGGTGTGACATCAAAAAAAATTTCTTCCTAAGAGGAAAGCAAATAGAGATTTGAGTGATAGCAAATCAGACATCAGCCTTGAACTTGGCTCTGATGAGGATGATCAGAGTATTCAAGATACTATTCAAGAAAGTGACAGTGATGGCAAGGAGACATTCAGTAAGCAAAAGATTGTTCCCAAGCTAAATGAGTACTATGCAGTTAGATACAGGACCAGGAATGACAAACAAAGTTGGTACATAGGAAGGGTTCTAGACTTTCCTGACGTGGGAAGTTAAGCTCAAGTTTATTCACTGCTTGAGCCTTGCCACCTACTCATTCAATTGGCCAAAGAAAGACAATATTGATACTGTTGATGACAAACCCATTTTTGCAGGACCAGTAAAGTTAGTGGGAACCGGACCATTTGAAATACCCCAAATCCGACAGGTTATTGTGTCTTACAAGGCAGTC